>NW_026651458.1:1457075-1484575 GCF_028751815.1 Salvia miltiorrhiza | reverse complement strand
CTCTCCTCTCTCTTCTCTCTCTCCTCTCTCGACTGTCATTACCAACGCCATTGATAAGCTGGTAAAAAGCTTCGTAAGTTACTTGTATCCCATAACCACCGATTAAATCTAGCTGAAAACACTTGTATATCCATAGAACAAAATCTGGGTTGAAGGTTTGAGCTAGGAATCAAGAAGGTGGAACTATACTTTTCGTTACAGATCATAAGAGTAAGTTTCTAAACACATGAATCTACTTATATCTAAGCTTTATGAGCATGTAGATGAGGGACCAAAGCATGAAAACAACTCCTAATTCAAGTTGGTAATTTTCGAAGATTACTAGGGTTGGAAGTCTTCTACAATTTTTGTCGTCTTCTAACTTTAAGATAGAGAGTATATGCATGCTATTAAGATGTTAATTATTGATCTTTGAATGAAAAGCATGATTTGATTTTGAGATATGGTATATAAAGGTGTTAGATTGTGTGATGTTGGAAAGATAAGATTCGTGAAGAAAGTGAGGATTTGATTATGAAATGAGCCTATGAGATTGAAGTTATGATTATTGATGGATTAAAATGATGGTTAGAAATGATTAATAACGATTTTGATGAATTGGTTTGACAAGAAAATAGAGTATGATTGACTATGAGTTAATTGGCTAGCTTTTAAGCTACTGACTTAATGGTTTTCGACGGGGTATTTGATACCCAAAAATCTTGAAAAGTTTATGGTAAACATATATAAGTGTTAGGAACGTTCATGTAAAATTTGAGGTCATTTGAACATCGTCTGATAACCTTTTAAATTATGAGTCTCTAACTGCAACTTTCTACCGAAAGTGTGGAAGAAACAGATACTAGAGTCACTTTTCCAGTAGCTTTTCGTGAGTTTATGGTTTCCAAATTTTTATATGAACAATATGAACATGTTAGCTAGCTACCCATAAAAGGTTAAGTCGTTTTGACAAGATCTACTATTTTTCTAAAATCAAAACTTTCAATTGCACATAACTGTCGAATATGGTAGACTGTAGGAAAATGATCATATCTCCTAAACCACATAAAGTTTTGCAACCTACTTTTTTTTAAATGAAACTAGACGTTAAGAGGTTTCAAATGATATGAGTCCCAAACCCAGGAGAGTTCCGAGGTAAAGCAGTTTATTACTTGAAGTTGGGACAGAGTATATGAAGTCAAGTATGGTCTTTCACTAATTACACCTACCTTGATCTAGTAAATTGCATGTGTTAATGGTGATAACTATACACCTTAGTAATTCATAAAAAGGCTAATGGAGTATATATGTATGTTTATATATGTATATAGATGTAATACTTTTCCGAGATAAATGTACTTAACCGAAATTGGTTCACTTGAGATATTAAACCACATAGTAATGTCATTAAGCATTATGTGAGTTATCTGATATATGTTAAAGAATGTGTTATACCCTCATAACTTTGGTATGTAATTGTTATATGGGTTTGAGTATTTAGGAGTCGTTCTTTAAGGAACTGATATAACTTAAAACCTTGGTATATGGTTGATAATGGAAATAATGAATAATTAGGAAGTATTATTATAAGAGTGTTTTGTTACAAGGAGTGATTAGTTACAAGGAAACAATGAGAAAGGAAGACTAGTACTTAGATAAGAATAGTAAACCTAGTGAGGTTTTGTCTGATTAACGTTTATTTTATTACATGATCGTCTATGCCAACGATGATATCTGAAGACGCGAGTTAAGGGCATAAGTAGGATTTCTCCGAAGTACAAGTACCAAAGCTAAGATTTCCAGGTGGGCATTACTTTCTAATACCTCTATTACAGGCTTTCTAAATGATGATTTTGATGATGTCTATAAGTTTTAAGATGATAAATTGATGTTTGAACTAATTAACTTGCCGAATTTTGATGACGACGAGCCTGTATGTTACCATCTACGGATGAAACGATTTCGGGTCCTGCCAAAGGCGGGATTGTGTACACGGAGGTAACTGTGAGCTGTATACCGGGTTGGCCGATCAGAAATGACCGTGAGCCGACTGTCAGGTTGGCCGGTTACGGTGCTTGAGAAGGAGGCCTACTTCTCAGTACCATGATGATGATAAGTTGTAGAAGTGGTACTACATGCTAAGTATTTATGACTGCAGTCTATTTTTCATTACTTTATGATGCTTATAATTTATCAATTGCTTACACAGGTTCTTTTAAGTAAAACCCCTGTGTGATGTATAAATGGCAAGTTAAATGTATAGCTCTAAGAGCGAGATTGTTTATTTTCGGCTTATGTCCACTGAGTATTTTATACTCAGCCCTGCATGTATTTCTAAATGTGCAGGATGAGCAAGGAGAGAGAGATTGGGGGATCGCTGGAGGGCTGTTGTTCATAGACGACCTTTTGAGTACCGTATTTTACTACTATACGGTTGTGCGTATAGTCGAAGACGATGTTCTTGAAACTTAATTAGGATTGTTACTCTCAGCTATATGTCTTCATACATATAGTCTGATCACGTTTTGTTGTGCTACTCTGAGCAATATGAATCATTGTAAATATTTAGCTATACTCCCTTTGTTTTTGTTGACTAGAACCTTGATACATTTGAATAAGTGAAGCCGATAATGTTTCTATTAAGTTTGATGATATTTTAAATTGTTTCAACTTGAATTATTAGTAGCTTCCGCTTGATAAGTCTTTCAGATTTCCTTGTTCTACCCTATCATTTTATTAGTCGTATCGATACCCAATCTACGCTATCACTGGCTAGATGTCGGGCTGCGACAAAGTGGTATCAGAGCCAGGTTGTTTGCTCTGAGTTTCATTCTTGATTAAGTTCAAACTCCTTGATTGAGTTAAACTTTCACAATTGAGCCAAATGATTGATTTCAACTATCCTTGAATTGAGTAAATCTTTTGAACTCATTTACTCATGAGACGAAGTCCTACCTTGAGAATGAGTCTAGCCTACCTTGAATCCTTAAGCTAGAGTGAAAATAAGATTGAGAGTAAGTCTAACACAACACCTCAGCGCCCCATCTCCTCCGGCTTAACGAGGTAAGAGTTATTACTTTTGAACTGTTTTATGTTGAATATGAATATTGATAGTGATGAACTAACGAGATATGTAATGTTTTGATGGATGGAACTGCTTGAGGTGATGGAATATGATGTGAGCCAGTGGTTTTGGAATGAATGGAGAAATATTGAGGCTAGAATAGCCAATGCACCACCGTACCAAATGAGATTGAGTATGTCATTGTTTGACATGTATCAAGTAAGTTCCTTATCCTTGATGTGATAGAAGTTAGAATTTTATTTCAGGATGCAGCGACGTTTAAGAGAGATGATGCGCCGATGGTTCAGGGATTATAGGCCCCAAGAAGGGGATACACTCGGAGAATTTTTAGCCCACTACCACAACCGATGGCTGGAGACTACCACATATGGGATTGACGAAGCAGAGGCTATCACGAGGTTGATTCCACAGTTACCACCTGAGTGGCAAGGTTGGGCGGCTTCACTAGTGCCGCTGTAACACCCCGTACTTTTTCCTTATGTTGTGAGATAGTGTCTTAACACTATTGAGAGAACTGAGATGTCGAGATGCGAGATTACTTTTTTTTTTATGACCAAATAAGACAGATTGTCTTTTAAATAGAGATACGAGTGACTAAACCGATGATAGAGTTAGAATGATGAGATTCGAGAAATGAGCCGAGATAGAGATGCTGATTGAATTGAGCTAAGATTTTATTTTATTTCCGATTACCGGGAATAGATTTACCAGATACCGAGTTATTAGAGATTGACTGACCTATTAAAGAAAATAGGAATAATGAGTCTGACATAGAGTCGAGGAAGAAAGAGTGAGAACCCTGATGAAAAGAGTCCGTCCGAGAGACGTCTAGTTTGTTTGTGTTTGCCGACTGCTTTGATGTGACATTATGTGAAATTACGTGACTGATTAATTATGTGATTTTCATGATGTGTGTCACTGTGACCGAGTTATTATGATTTTTTATTCGAGACTTTAGCATTTGGAATTTTGTTTAAGTTTCCAAAGCAAGTATGGTTTATTTTTATCAAGAAATCGAATGATGCCGGTTTATGAAATTTTTTCCAAGGATAATTTTATTTTTAAATTATTTTTCCTACGAAGAGGAATATTATAACTGAGTGAGTGTGCTATAATTATTATTTTGGTCACATGAATAATTATACTATGGTATTTTATTAATGAGTGACATTTCCATAGTTATTATGATTTTTATTTGAGCACCCTTCTCACACTTTATTTTAATTTCACTACCATATGTTATATGCCTCAAATTACTAAGTGTAGAGATTGGGAGAGTGGAGATTGAGAGTATATTATTGAGAGAGTAAGGATTGAGAGTGTAGAGATTAGAGAGAGAGAAGTGTAGAGATTAGAGTGAGAGAGAGATTAGAGAGAGAGAGATCATCCATTAATTAGCAAATATTCCCTAAGATTTGAAAATCTCCTTTAAAGATCACAAGATCAAACACAATCTTGCAAAGCTAATTCCTCTCTCTCCCTCACTTGAAATTTTCGAAACTCACCTCTCTCCCTCACACACAATTTTCGCCCAACACACACTCATCTCCTCCATCTCTCAATTCCACCATTTTCCTCCATTAATGAAGACCTTCGAAGCTTCCAAAAATATTACCAAACACCTCAAACCACTCTAATATCTTCCATAAACATATTCTAGCCACTTTTGATCAAGAGAATCCTTGAAGAAGAGCTCCAAAGTTAGAGTGAGAAAGTGTGAATTTTGGTGAGAATTTGGGTAAGTGGCCATGTTTCTCTATAATTCTTGATTGGAGGATGTTGTGTGAGTGTATTCTTGAAAGGTGAAGCAAGAAAATCACCCCCTCCCTATCTCTCTAAATTTTCGAAAAAAGTGGGTCTCCACCCCTTCAAAAATTTTCTTTTTCTTTTCTTGATTTGGGGTGAAAAATGAGAGTTATGTGATGTGTATTGATGATTGAGGTATGTTGTGAAATATGTGCCTTGATATGTGAAAACTTCGATGGGAGTTAGTTTACCCAAAAATGGGAAATTTTGAGTCAATGAGTTAATAGATAAATTGGTGATGTAAATGAGTCTATGAGATGTATATGATGATGATTGATGGAGTAATTTGAGTATATGATGTCCATTGGAGTTTTTGATGTGAGTTAGTTTACTAAAATTAGGGATATGTGTATATATGCCCTTATATGTAAATTGATGGTTTTTTATGTGAGATTAATTGGTTAAAAATGAAAGATATATGAATAGATTAAAGATTCATATGTGTTTATAAATTTCAAAGAGTTAGTTTAGTAAAAATTAGGACTTTTTGATCTATGTGTTATTTAAGTGTTTTTGCTTAAAATATATGTTTTTAAGCATGATAGTAGTGTCTTTGCATGTTTGATTAAGTCTATTATAGGCTAAATAAAATTTTGGATTAGTTTAGTTTGTATGAGTTTTGAGTTTTGTATGATGTGAGTTTGATGCTTGATAAAATGAGGTCAATTTGCTCTATGATCATTATGAGAATTTTATCCATATTTTGCTAAAAGTTTTATGTTGATACATTGATTTTCATTAAAATATAGTTTTTATGATAAAAAGAGAATGAATATGTGAATAAGGAGTTATATGATGTAAATGATCATATTTGAGTAATTTCGAGCATGAGATTGAAAAGAGAATTTGTTTGATGCATTCGTTGAAGTGTTTTCTATGAGATTTGAGTTGATGATGAAAGAAAAGAGTTGAGATTGAGTATTATGAGTATTTTGTTGGATTTGAATGTTTTTAAGTGCTATAAGTGCTTAAAATGAGCTTTGATGAGTTTGCTTTGTATATATGTTGAGTTGAGCATGTTTGCTTGTGTGTATGTTTCGGAGTCGTTTTTCACGACGCACTGACTTACTGTTTTCGAGGCGTTCTTGATACCTAAACACTCTGAAAATTTTATGGTAAGTATATTTGAGAGTCTTGAGCACACCGGTAAAATTTCAAGTTATTTGGACTTCGTGTGCTATTTTTTATAAAATGTAAAACTAAAACTGCTACGTTCTGCCGAATTGTTCGGTGAGTAGCCAATAGAGTCATCGTTTCCAGTAGCTTGCCTTAGCATTCTGGAACCCAAATTTTTATTGTTGAGACCTGAGTGTCGTAGCTAAGTACCCACAAAATTTCAGACCGTTTTGACAACGTTTACTATTTTTCAAAAATCAAACTTTTCGGTTACTAAAAACTGCCGAATATGGTAGACTGTAGTACAACAGTCATATCTCCTAAAATACTTGGAGTTTTTTATCCTACTTTTTTTTAAATGAAACTAGACTCGAAGAGGTTTCTTTTGGTATAAGTTACGACCCCAGGAGAGTTCGGTACAGAGTCTAGTGAGGTTTTAAAGTTGAGTCAGTGTAGAGTAAAGTTTGTTTTTGACTTGTTTATGTGTGTTTTTGATATGCTTAAGTGTTTATACTTGTTTATATGCTTGATTGCTATGATTTTGAGCCGAGTTGAGAGTTAAGTCGAAAATAGGACGTATGAATCCTTAGAAGCCGAGTATACCTAGGGATTGAGTTTTAACGGGTAAATAGACGTTGAGTGAGAAGTTATAGTTAAGATGAGATTGGATTTAGAATTGAGTTCTGACTAAGGTTTGTTTTATCACATGAACCTTCGATGACGATGACGATGTGATGATGACATATGAAGGCCCGAGCGAGACGAAGAAGTAAGTTGCCTGATTTCTTTCCAGAATAAGCGAAGGACTTCAGGTGGGCAATATTTTGAGTATATATTTATCGAATGAGCTTTCTAAAATGATTTTATGATGTTATGAGATTAACAAATGTTTTGAGTTAAATGATATTTGAGAACTGTTTGACTTGCCAAAATTTTGATGTTGAGCTTGTGTGTTACCCTCTACTGATGAGACGATTTCAGTCCTGCCACAAGCGGGATTTTGTGCACAGAGGTGACTGTGAGCCGTCTTCGGGTCGGCCGGTCACGGTACTTGAGAGGGAGGCCTACTTCTCAGTACCTTTGATGATGAGTAGTGGATGTGGTACATACATGATGAATGTTTAAACTGCGCAGTTACTTATTTATGATGTCATGATTATGAAAACTGCATGCACAGATTCATTTAATACTAACTTATTTCTGTGTATTGCTGAGATGTGGCAAGCTTCAAACCTATAGCTCTAAGAGCATCTTTCTTGTTCTTCGGCTTTTGCCCACTGAGTATTATGTACTCACGCCCTGCATATATTTCTAAATGTGCAGGCTAAGCAGGGAGCGAGATTGGTCTGGTGCTGATGGGGGAGAGTTTCAAACGATGTAATTTAAATTACTATTTTGCCCTTATGATAATAGAGTCTTGATGTTTGAACTACTTAGTTTCCTTTTTGAGATCAAGCGATACACTCACGGTTATGTGTCTTCATACATATAATCGGTTCGCCTTTTGCTGCGATACTCTGCAAATTATGCTTCCTTATGAAAAATGAACTATACTCGTTTTGTTTTTGTTCGTGAAATTCCTAATAACGAAAAAGTTATGACAACGTTGACGATTTTACCCTCGGGCTAATTTTATAAAGTTTTTCCTTAGCATGCTTTGACGTGAGCTTCCGCATGACGTTCACCTAGTTCTTCTTATCTTTTATTCTTTAAAAATAGTCGTATCGATACTCGTACCCCGCTATTACTAGTGTTGGGTTTTCGGGCTGCGACAGCCGCAGTATCTAGTTAGGACTGAGTTTGGACGTTTTGTGCGGGCAGATTTTAGGGGTTTTGTAGCGACGATTAGTCACCGCTACTTTGTGTTTGATGATCCCCCACCACCACCTTATGATGCACCCCCTCCTCCGACAGATCCTTTTTCGATCTTACCTGCACCCCCAGTTGATGAGGTTTCGTATATTCCGGAGCCATTCGTGCCTGATAAGGCCGTTGCTTTTGAGCCCATTGTCCTGAATTCTGCTGTTCCGGAGTCGGGCATTCTGCAGACTAGGACGCCATACATGGACTTTGATCCATTTCATTATTTGACATTGATACCTTTTCCCAGTGCTGATCTGCCTCCTTGGGAGCCGGCCCCAGCGACATCACCATTTTCATTGCCTCCTTTAGAGATTATACCACCTATTCCATCTCCGATGCCTTGTACCGAGTATGTGCCTTTCGATCCTTACCCGAGGGTTACTCCTCTACCTGAGCCTGGCACACTTGAGTTTCAGCATTATATGCATCCTATTCTATACCCACCATCCAGAGATGCACAGGAGGGACCGTCTCATCCGTTTCCGATTGATAGTGATGATGAGGACCCAGACGAGGAGACGCCAGAGATGATAGTGGAGCATGGACAGACCCGACCACTACGGCGTCGGACCACTGCTGATGGAGTTGATGTATGGGAGCCCATTCCCGAGCCACATGTTTGTTATCCGATGGTAGACACAGATGTTGAGGATGAGACAGAGGATGATGGTGATAGTGAGGAGACTGAGCCTATGGAGGATGAGGAGGTTGAGCCCAGTGGGGATATGACAGTAGATGATGCAGGAAGTAGAGTATCAGGAGACGGCTTTGGTGGGACTGGATGGGTTTGAGTGAGAGTAGCTACATATGATGATGGGATGGAGATGCTTATATGTAGATAGATGTATATAGATAGAGATGCATAATATATTGAGTATATTAGTATCTTCAGTATCTGACTTATATAGATGCCTAGTACGTATGACGACCATTTTGATAGAGCGTCATAGTATGTATTAGGGACTTTTTGCTGTATATATCCCATTTGGTAAAAGTCCTCGTAAGAAGCAATCTTCATATATATATGATGATGACCCGAGGGTCTTTTATAAATAAGAGTTTTGTTTTATGTTTTCATATTATGATGTTAAATACAAAAAAAAGGTTTCCACTAAGAGATAAATGTTATAGAGGTAATATGATGTTGAGTAAGAACCCTAAGATCGATAATTTAGAAGAACTAGTTTTAAGAGCTGACGTATGTTTTCTTTTTAAGAATGCCGCCAAGAAGAAGATATAGAAATCAAGAAGAGGAAGAGGAGGAACAAAGAGAACCTACGCCACCACCACCCCCTCCACAGCCAGAGAGAAGAATAGAAGAACTCTTTTTGAGGCAAAATCCACCAACATTAAATGGATCAGGAGATCCCGCTGAAACCGAGGAGTGGATTCGAAGTATGGAGAGAATTTTCAGATTCCTTAGATGTAACGACGCTGAGCGTCTCATGTGTATGTCGTATCAACTTAAGGGATCCGCAGATTTCTGGTGGGAAGCGAAACAGAAAACGATGAACGAGGAGCAAATAACAGCTCTTACGTGGGAGCAATTCAAAGAAGCTCTTTGCGAGAAATACATACCCCGAAGCTATCGAAAGAAGAAAGAGATGGAGTTTATAAATCTGAAGCAAGGGAATAAGACGGTAGCTGAGTATGACCGACAGTTTTGCGATTTGGCTCGATATGCTCCATATCGAGTAGATACAGATGAAAAGATGTCGGAACTGTTTTGCTCTGGATTAAAGCAAGAGATACGAGTCGTTTTAGCGAGTCAGAGTGCGCTAACCTACGCTGAGGCTTTAAACCGAGCGCTAGACATGGAACTGGCAATGCAGCCAGAGAGACCGAGTCAAGGCCCGATGCCACATTTAAACCCGAGTGTTCAATCGGGAAACCATCCTTTTGCTGGACAAGGCCAAAAGGGTAAGAGAAAATGGGATGACCAAAGTCAAGGTCCCAAGAAGCCGTGGCAGAGTCAGAATGCGCCACCGCAGTTTCAGAACAGAGATAAACGACCTGATGTTGGCCCAGCTGCTCCAGCAGCAGTTTTTCAAGGACCGCGAGGGTTACCGCCTTGCCCGAAGTGCAATAAACTACACTTGGGAGAGTGTAAAATGGGACAGAATACCTGTTACACCTGCGGAAAGGTCGGGCACTACTCGAACCAGTGTCCAAATCGTCAGCAAAGTGGAAGCGGAGGACGACCGAGTCAATTTCGGCCGCAACTCAAAGCAATGGAAGGAATTCTACCACTACCTCCACCACAGCGACAACAGCCAGCCTATCGACCACGTCAGTCAAGAAGGCAAACCCCAGCCCCGCAGGCAAATCAACAGCACCACCAGAGGGTGTTCGCACTTGAGCAGAAAGCACCAGAGAAGAATCAAGGAAATTTGACAGGTATAGGCAAGTTGAAAGGAGTGCCTATAGTAATTTTGTTTGATACTGGAGCTTCGCATTCTTTTATCTCACATACTTGTGTCGATACGTTAGAACTGAACATAGAACCTGCTCCACAACATCTAAGGGTAACCACTCCCATAGGCAGAACTATTACGGTTTCACGTGTGTGTCCTAACTTAGAATTTGAGTTAGGATCAATACAGCTTAAGGCTAGAAACCTAAGGGTAATGCCTATGTGGCATTTGGACATCATTTTGGGAATGGATTGGTTAGAGGAAAACCACGCGATGATACAATGTAATGAAAGACGCATATCATTTCAACCTCCCGGCCAAGAGTCTACCTCTTTTATTGGCATTGAGAGGAAATGGAAAAAGACGCCAATCATCTCAGCGCTGCAAGCCAAAAAGCTTTTGGAGAGGAATGATACAACTGCCTACATTGTATACTTAAATCAAAACGAGGAATCAAAAGCAAACATCGACGACGTGTCAGTTGTGCGGGAGTATCAAGACGTTTTTCCTGAAGCTTTGCCAGGGTTACCACACGATCGGCAACTCGAGTTTACGATCGACCTTGAGCACGGAGCCGCACCAATATCAAAAGCACCTTATAGAATGGCACCGGCAGAGTTACAGGAATTGAAGCTCCAACTGCAGGAATTGTTGGACATGGGTTTCATTCGACCCAGTGTTTCCCCGTGGGGAGCACCAGTTCTTTTCGTCAAGAAGAAAGATGGCAGCTTGAGGTTATGCATCGATTATCATGAGTTGAATAAGGTGACGCTGAAGAACAAGTATCTGTTGCCCCGAATAGATGACCTGTTCGACCAACTACAGGGGGCGAATACTTTTTCGAAGATTGATTTAAGATCGGGATACCATCAATTGAAAATACGGTCAGAGGATATTCCGAAAACGGCATTTCGTACAAGATATGGACACTATGAGTTTATAGTGATGCCTTTTGGACTAACAAATGCCCCTGCCGTGTTCATGGACCTCATGAACCGTGTTTTCCACGAATACTTAGATAAGTTCGTGGTAGTCTTTATCGATGATATCTTGATTTACTCGAGAAGTAAACAGGAACATGAAGAACATCTAAGGATCGTGTTAGAGAAATTGCGAGCCGAGAAACTTTACGCCAAGTTTAGCAAATGCGAGTTCTGGCTTAAGGAAGTCAATTTTCTGGGCCATATCGTTTCTGCAAGAGGGATTGAGGTAGATTCAACAAAAGTACTGGCGGTACAAGAATGGAGATCACCAACTACGCCGCATGAAATACGCAGTTTTCTAGGGTTAGCAGGTTATTACCGAAGGTTCATTGAGGGCTTTTCAAAAATTGCTAAGCCAATAACGCACCTGCTAAAGAAGGATGTCAAGTACGAGTGGACTGACGCGTGTGAACGAAGTTTCCAAAAATTGAAGAAGAGACTCACCACCGCTCCAGTGCTAGCTGTTCCAAGGGCAGATAAAGAGTACGCTGTCTACACAGATGCGTCAAAGAATGGTCTAGGATGTGTACTTATGCAAGACGGAAAAGTGATAGCTTACGCATCACGACAACTTAGACCACACGAGATGAATTACCCGATGCATGATTTAGAATTAGCAGCAGTGGTACACGCATTGAACATATGGAGACACCATCTTTATGGAGTACGGTGTGAGATATACACCGATCACAAAAGTCTCAAATATTTCTTCGAGCAAAAGGATCTCAATATGCGACAGAGAAGATGGCTCGAGTTAGTAAAAGATTATGATTGTGAAATTAATTATCACCCTGGAAAGGCTAACGTTGTAGCTGACGCTTTGAGTAGAAGTAATCAAGTAGAATTGGGATTTCTCCTTACCCAAGAAAAGGACTTGATCAAAGATTTTGAGAGGATGAAAATAGAAGTTATATTACCACCACAAACGACAGAGGTCGTATTGGCCGCATTGAGTATTGCACCGGATTTGCGATCAAGGATTATCGTGGCGCAACGAGAAGATGAGAAAATGGAGAAATTACGTGTGAGGATTCAAACTGAGAAAATGGAAAGTTATCAAGAAGCGGCAGACAATGCCATCTTATACGAAAGAAGATTGTGAGTGCCTGATAAAGATGAGTTGAAATTTTGAGCGAAGCCCATGACACTCCCTACACCGCACACCCAGGAAGCACGAAGATGTACCAAGATCTGAAAACTAGGTTTTGGTGGGAAGGAATGAAGAGAGAGATAGCAGCTTTCGTAGAAAGATGTTTGGCATGTCAACAAGTAAAAGCACTACACCAAAGACCATATGGCAAACTACACCCGTTAGAGATTCCCGAATGGAAGTGGGATCACATAGCTATGGACTTTGTCACCGAATTGCCGAAGTCGAAAAGAGGTAACACAGCCATTTGGGTAATTGTTGATAGATTGACGAAGAGTGCCCATTTTATACCTTTTTCGATTACTTATGGATCTGACAAGCTAGCTCAATGTGCGAGAGATAGTACGACTGCATGGAGTACCGATGACGATTACATCCGACAGAGACTCCAAATTTACCTCACGGTTTTGGATAAGCATGCAGAAGGAGTTGGGTACTAAATTGAATTTTAGTACAGCTTTTCATCCTCAGACAGACGAACAATCTGAAAGGACTATACAAGTTCTGGAAGATATGATCCGAACTGTTGTGCTAGACAAAGGAACCCAATGGGAACAAGTTTTGCCCTTAATTGAATTTGCTTATAATAATAGTTTCCAGTCAACTATTAACATGGCTCCATATGAAGCCTTGTATGGGAAGAAGTGTAGATCTCCGCTTTATTGGGACGAAGTAGGAGAAAGAAAGATACTTGGACCTGAAGCAGTAGGAGAAATGATTTCTACCGTGCGATAGATTCGTCAGAGAATCAAGGAGGCCCAAGATCGTCAAAAGTCCTACGCAAATACCAGAAGAACAGAGATTCATTTCGATGTGGGAAATAAAGTTTTTCTGAAAGTTTCCCCGTCTCGAGGAGTGCATCGATTCGGAGTGAAAGGAAAGCTCAAACCGAGATACATAGGACCGTATGATATACTAGAGAAAGTAGGCCCCGTTGCTTACAGACTTGCGTTGCCACCACACTTCGCAAACGTCCACGACGTTTTTCATGTATCTCAACTGAGAAAGTACGTGTTTGATCCAAAACACGCCATTCACCAAGAAGAAGTATGCCTGGAACCGGACTTGAGCTATGAGGAGAGGCCAGAAGTTATTTTGGATAGGAAGATACAGCAGTTGCGAAACAAATCAATTGCTTTGGTGAAAATCCAATGGAGACACCATGGCCAAGAAGAAGCAACATGGGAACTTGAGCAGAAGATGAAGGAGAAGTACCCCGAGCTTTTTCCCGAAGGTAAATAACGTAAATTTCGGGATGAAATTTTTTTGAAGGGGGGTAGGATGTAACACCCCGCATTTTCCTCATTTTAAATATTTTGAGATTTATGTTTAAGAGCACTGAGATATAAAAATAAGTTATTGATGAGATAAGATTTTTAATAAGTTGAACTATTATGTTTTCAATGAAGAACTAGTGAATGAAATACTTTGAGGAAATAAAGATGTATAGAGATGAAAGATGTATAGAGATGATGGTTGAACGAGGATGAGGTTAAAGATGTCTTTTCTTTTGATAGTATGTTAGCCGAGTTCTGGCCTTGGAGTTCTGTTTTGGCCTAGGAGTTTGCTATGGCTTGCGAGCTCTGCTCGGGATGCGGGCTCTGGAATGCCATAGGTGAGGCCATTCCTCTGGAATGCCATAGGTGAGGCGATTCCTATGGAATTGCCATAGGTGAGGCCATTCCTCTGGAATGCCATAGGTGAGGCCATTCCTCTGGAATGCCATAGGTGAGGCGATTCCTATGGAATTGCCATAGGTGAGGCCATTCCTCTGGAATGCCATAGGTGAGGCCATTCCTCTGGAATGCCATAGGTGAGACCATTCCTCTGCTTGGTAGAGAAATCACCATTCCTCTGCCTTCGTCGGCCCAAACAGAGGGGAAGTCATTCCTCTGCCAAACAGAGGGGAAGCCATTCCTCTGCCATTCGTCTGCCCAAACAGAGGGGAAGTCATTCCTCTGCCAGACAGAGGGGAAGCCATTCCTCTGCCATTCGTCTGCCCAAACAGAGGGGAAGCCATTCCTCTGCCCAGACAGAGGGAAAGCCTTTCGTCTGCCCAAACAGAGGGGAAGCCATCCCTCTGCCCAGACAGATAATGCATTCCTTTGGCGAGCATTTCTCTGCTCTGGTGCAGAACCTACTTTAGAGAGAGAGGAGTCAAAGCAAGTGGATAAACTTTGTTAACGGATAAGATATTTTATGCAAGTGGATAATTAAAGCATGTGTTAATTATCCAATACTTGATGGCTAAGAAAATGGGGTTATATATATAACACCTTTCTCTTTCATCCACCATAACAGACGTCCCTTTCCTCTCTCTCCTCTCTCTTCTCTCTCTCCTCTCTCGACTGTCATTACCAACGCCATTGATAAGCTGGTAAAAAGCTTCGTAAGTTACTTGTATCCCATAACCACCGATTAAATCTAGCTGAAAACACTTGTATATCCATAGAACAAAATCTGGGTTGAAGGTTCGAGCTAGGAATCAAGAAGGTGGAACTATACTTTTCGTTACAGATCATAAGAGTAAGTTTCTAAACACATGAATCTACTTATATCTAAGCTTTATGAGCATGTAGATGAGGGACCAAAGCATGAAAACAACTCCTAATTCAAGTTGGTAATTTTCGAAGATTACTAGGGTTGGAAGTCTTCTACAATTTTTGTCGTCTTCTAACTTTAAGATAGAGAGTATATGCATGCTATTAAGATGTTAATTATTGATCTTTGAATGAAAAGCATGATTTGATTTTGAGATATGGTATATAAAGGTGTTAGATTGTGTGATGTTGGAAAGATAAGATTCATGAAGAAAGTGAGGATTTGATTATGAAATGAGCCTATGAGATTGAAGTTATGATTATTGATGGATTAAAATGATGGTTAGAAATGATTAATAACGATTTTGATGAATTGGTTTGACAAGAAAATAGAGTATGATTGACTATGAGTTAATTGGCTAGCTTTTAAGCTACTGACTTAATGGTTTTCGACGGGGTATTTGATACCCAAAAATCTTGAAAATTTTATGGTAAACATATATAAGTGTTAGGAACGTTCATGTAAAATTTGAGGTCATTTGAACATCGTCTGATAACCTTTTAAATTATGAGTCTCTAACTGCAACTTTCTACCGAAAGTGTGGAAGAAACAGATACTAGAGTCACTTTTCCAGTATCTTTTCGTGAGTTTATGGTTTCCAAATTTTTATATGAACAATATGAACATGTTATCTAGCTACCCATAAACGGTTAAGTCTTTTTGACAAGATCTACTAGTTTTCTAAAATCAAAACTTTCAATTGCACATAACTATCGAATATGGTAGACTGTAGGAAAATGATCATATCTCCTAAACCACATAAAGTTTTGCAACCTACGTTTTTTTAAATGAAACTAGACGTTAAGAGGTTTCAAATGATATGAGTCCCAAACCCAGGAGAGTTCCGAGGTAAAGCAGTTTATTACTTGAAGTTGGGACAGAGTATATGAAGTCAAGTATGGTCTTTCACTAATTACACCTACCTTGATCTAGTAAATTGCATGTGTTAATGGTGATAACTATACACCTTAGTAATTCATAAAAAGGCTAATGGAGTATATATGTATGTTTATATATGTATATAGATGTAATACTTTTCCGAGATAAATGTACTTAACCGAAATTGGTTCACTTGAGATATTAAACCACATAGTAATGACATTAAGCATTATGTGAGTTATCTGATATATGTTAAAGAATGTGTTATACCCTCATAACTTTGGTATGTAATTGTTATATGGGTTTGAGTATTTAGGAGTCGTTCTTTAAGGAACTGATATAACTTAAAACCTTGGTATATGGTTGATAATGGAAATAATGAATAATTAGGAAGTATTATTATAAGAGTGTTTTGTTACAAGGAGTGATTAGTTACAAGGAAACAATGAGAAAGGAAGACTAGTACTTAGATAAGAATAGTAAACCTAGTGAGGTTTTGTCTGATTGACGTTTATTTTATTACATGATCGTCTATGCCAACGATGATATCTGAAGACGCGAGTCAAGGGCATAAGTAGGATTTCTCCGAAGTACAAGTACCAAAGCTAAGATTTCCAGGTGGGCATTACTTTCTAATACCTCTATTACAGGCTTTCTAAATGATGATTTTGATGATGTCTATAAGTTTTAAGATGATAAATTGATGTTTGAACTAATTAACTTGCCGAATTTTGATGACGACGAGCCTGTATGTTACCATCTACGGATGAAACGATTTCGGGTCCTGCCAAAGGCGGGATTGTGTACACGGAGGTAACTGTGAGCTGTATACCGGGTTGGCCGGTCAGAAATGACCGTGAGCCGACTGTCAGGTCAGCCGGTTACGGTGCTTGAGAAGGAGGCCTACTTCTCAGTACCATGATGATGATAAGTTGTAGAAGTGGTACTACATGCTAAGTATTTATGACTGCAGTCTATTTTTCATTACTTTATGATGCTTATAATTTATCAATTGCTTACACAGGTTCTTTTAAGTAAAACCCCTGTGTGATGTATAAATGGCAAGTTAAATGTATAGCTCTAAGAGCGAGATTGTTTATTTTCGGCTTATGTCCACTGAGTATTTTATACTCAGCCCTGCATGTATTTCTAAATGTGCAGGATGAGCAAGGAGAGAGAGATTGGGGGATCGCTGGAGGGCTGTTGTTCATAGACGACCTTTTGAGTACCGTATTTTACTACTATACGGTTGTGCGTATAGTCGAAGACGATGTTCTTGAAACTTAATTAGGATTGTTACTCTCAGCTATATGTCTTCATACATATAGTCTGATCACGTTTTGTTGTGCTACTCTGAGCAATATGAATCATTGTAAATATTTAGCTATACTCCCTTTGTTTTTGTTGACTAGAACCTTGATACATTTGAATAAGTGAAGCCGATAATGTTTCTATTAAGTTTGATGATATTTTAAATTGTTTCAACTTGAATTATTAGTAGCTTCCGCTTGATAAGTCTTACAGATTTCCTTGTTCTACCCTATCATTTTATTAGTCGTATCGATACCCAATCTACGCTATCACTGGCTTGATGTCGGGCTGCGACAAGAGCGGTACCAAATCGAGGCAAACTCTGAATACTAGATATGACCTCAAAATAACAGGGGTCAAGGTCGGCCAGTGAGACGATGGGGGATAAGCTTCATCGTCGAGAGGGAAACAGCCCGGATCACCAGCTAAGGCCCCTAAATGATCGCTCAGTGATAAAGGAGGTAGGGGTGTGACACACACCCGTTGTGCGGTGCGGACAAAATACTTGTGTATGCCCAGTACAGACAATACACGCTCCTACGTCTCACAACAAGATCTCAGTCTTAGTGGCAAGTGTAGGGTCGAATCCCACAGGGAGTGAGGAACCACTTTGTTCTCCAACGACAAACTGAGGTGTCACAAGTCTCAATCTGTATACTCTGCACAAGAAAATAACAAGATCAATAATAACAAAGGGGTGAGGTTATTCGGTTAGGTCATAACTGTTGTTAACATTCGTTTCGGTCATAGGCATACTGATAATCCGTCCATGATCCATATAAACCCAAGGCGTGGCCCAAAGACATTGGGGCGTTTCAAAGGGTTATACTTCACATGTAGGATGGTTGATCCCATTGTGGTCACTTGGTCCGAAGGTCACACAATCCCCGGTCACAAGGCAGTGCTTCACTTCTCCTTAGATGGTCGTCATACCCGTTACTCACCAAGTATGGCCCTCACCAACCTTCTCTTCCGAGGTCCCCAACTCCGCACTTAGAGTGACACATGCCTCCTGGACACAACCATTTCCGGCTTTGTCAGCCGACCAGTCATAGACATGCTACGACACCGAGATTGCTTTCCTCGTTTGATAACCATGGCTTGATGCCTCGTCACAGTTGATGGATAGTCTCTAGAGAAGCCCAAGACTGAGGAAGGACAGTGTATCCCATCAATCCTTTCCCCAATTTCCGGATCTACAACGCCTTTTGTTGACGATGCTCAGCTACTCGGTCTTGGGTATACCGGTTGTCACGCCCTGGTATACCCTGGCCTTTGCTTGACACGGACAATGTTTTACCGAACGGAGATCACCCGTTAGGCCCCTACTGTCCATGGTTTCGAACAGATCCTTCCGGAACCACGAGATTCAACCGAAAGAACAAATGCCTCACGAATGTTTACATGTTAACAACAATTATTTCCACCCCTAAAACCTCACCTAAAGAATTACTCACACATAACAGAATTCATAAATACGAAATGAATTAAACACATTATGGAACAAAATGAAATACTTGAATAGATAAATAATACCTAAGGCTTCAAGCCTCCAATCTTGTTCGAATGTAAAACACAACGGAAATAGGAAAATAGTACTGAAACGTAAATTGTTTTGGGTGCCACACACGGCGAATGAAAGTAGTAACTAAGTAAAACAGGAGTTCAAAAATTGCCAAGAGCTTGTGCACGTTGCACGTCCTCAGTCTTTTATACTGCCAAATGGTCAAGGTCTAACCCTAGCTGCGCCAGTCTCAAATCTTCGCCGGGATCTTCTTTCCCTTTTTAGCTCAATCTTTGATTGATCCGATTGAAGATGGCGTCCAGCTGCAAGCTTAGTCAACCTTTCCCATTCTCCAGATCCTTCCAGTTCCTTCCTCTTGCTTCCGCTTGCTCTTTCTAAAATCTCCGAGATTTACTTTCCTTTCTTGGTTCTGGCTGACTGCTTCTCATGGTAGCGATCAGACGGATTGCTTTCTTCGGTGTAATTCATACCAGGTGGGTTGCTCCAGATTCCCATGCCCCAAGTTAGACTGGGGAGGTACTTGTTGGCCGAAGCTCCATGCTGGTAAACATGACATAACAATCTGGGCTCGGTAATGCCCATTCTGGCCGCATTTTTTCCGTTTCCACTCCACTGACCTTCCTTCCTCCACAACTTTGTTTTTCCCCCTGGACAGACCTGTACTGACACAAATAAAGAGAAAAATAGGGCCAAATGGCCCAAAAGTCGAAGACGCATCACACCTACACACTTAAAGCATACTTGCCCTCAAGTATGTAGGTGGATTCACAGAAGACACAGACGAAAAGGTTGAAAGAAAAGAAATAAAACTAAGAGACACGAAACTTGCATAGATTTCAGGATCAGATCATACTAACATGCATCATTCAGTTCAGTCAAACCACAAACCAGAGTAATGATCATGCATAAAGTGTGATAGTAGTCTCTTTTTCGCTCAAGTACCGGGCTAAGTGTATACACTCTTAATTTGTTGTGCCAGTTGTTCTAAGAGTTTGATTGAAGACTACAAGTGGAACACACTAATATGACTCATCAGAGGGTCTTTGTTGGGTTGTAATGGGGTATACGGAGCTAAGGTGAGGTAAATATGGTTCAGTGGCTAATTCAGTATCACCCTTACTCAGTATACACGTTCAGTACAGCTACAACAAATCCTTTATTCCCCCGCTTTCAATGGGGTTCATCTTTTCTTTGATTTTTGGCAATAATTTCATTCATCATTTTTTTTGTGCCCAGATTTTCTTTCTTTTCTTTAATTCCTTGTTTACCATTTTATGCACTTCATAAATTCTTTCTCCTAGATATAGCAATAGCAAGGCTCAAGAAAGAATGAATTCGGCTCAAATTGGCATACAAGGGATTCTTTTCACATTAATCGACAAAGAAGAATCTGGAGCCCTAATAAAAGAAATGTGCCCAAATCACACAAGTCATTACTAGCGAAATAAGTCCTCAAACAAAGTCTAGATTCCCTAGTCACAGCAAATTCTCACCAGAAATATGCAATTTTTCAATTTGGCCCTGATCTTACTGGTGGGGTACTCTCAATAACATCACAACTACCAGCATGCCAATCATACTCAACCACCAAATCAAACCAAGACTGAAATCAGCATGCAGAATCCCATCACCATCAAATAATGCAAGTAAGACTCGACTCAAACACAGACTAAAAGACACTAAAACATGAAAAGCAAAAGACAAAATAAAACCTAATCTACGAGTTCAGGGGAAAAGAACTTAGTCGTTTTGGTCGGAGGATCTCGCCTCCGCATTTAGCCTCTCCTTCATTTCTTTAAAACCAGCTTCCATTGCTTTGAATCCTTCCTCCATGGCATCCCTCAGCGTGGCCACCTCTCCTCCCAGCATCAACAGCTCGTCTTTGATTTCCTTCAGTTTAACCGTCAGCATGACAATCTCGCTACTGGTTGGGCGAGACGTTCCCTGTTCCTTTGCAACTTTCGGTTCAGGTCGAACTGAGCTGCCATCCGGTTGGACCAAACGGTAGCCGCCTCTTTCATCCACCTCAACAATCCGCCAACGCACAAGACGCCCGATATCAAAGAGTCGGGTTTCCGCTACAGCTGCTTGTTGGTATGGGTTACCCCAGGAGGGTCACCAGCGGGCATAGGGAGAGGTACTTGTTGGTATGGGTTACCCCATACTGAAACTGCAGTGCCGCGGTGAACCCAAAGTTCACCATCTTTCTCTCCACCATGCACCAGAGCAAGAAGAGCTCTTGCTGCGTGACTACGTTGGATCCCTCAATCCGGCAGTAAATGTTGTAGGCCAACCAACGATGGCAAATCTGCAGGGCTGGGTCGCGGAGCTCGTTGGACTTGCTGATATTTTTCACATATTTGGCCCCGTCGAGAGTTGAGACCAGTAAAGGTCAATCTGGCTTCGCCACTCGGGTGGAGCCATGGTTTCAGCTTGCTTATACTCATCACCATACACCTCCTTGTCCTCGATCACTCCCAGGTGGATGTTCAAGTCGTTGATGGAAAGTGGGAACATCTTCCCCCGCAATTGGAAACGCAGGGTACCTGGTGTTTCAATCGAGTAATTTCCCTTCGGCTTGAATCCCACCGTGCTCATGAACTCTTCCGATATTTGCTTGAACGCCAACACGTTCCATTTCAGAATCTTCCTCCAACCAATGCTCTTAAAATATCCCTCCACACGTTCTTTTATCCCGAAATCCTCCAGCACTTCAGTCACCAGAAAATACTAAGGGGTTATCTCCCGGTTCTGCAAAACGGCATGAACGCCCTCCATAGTGCTGGGTCGTACCACCCCCTTGCGCTTGACTCCCTTGGGTTTTGAGGTGATTGTGCTCGCCACCGGCTTAGCAGGGGCGATCACATCCTCTGAGTTGGAGCTTTCAACTGTCTCGGTTCTTTCTGGGACTACTTCCATCGGCTCTTCCACCTCCTTGGCCTTTCCCTTTTCGGCTGCAGTGGGTTTCCTTTGTTTCTTACTCTGTTCACCTTTTGTTCGGGTCTTACTGCCTGCCGGTGCTGGTCTGGCCTTAACTGGCAGTGGGGGCTTTGCAACATCAAGCTTTCTTTTCACTCCGGGTCTCTTGCTCTGTGGTGTCGGGACCTCTACCTCCTTCTCCTGAACGGCCTCAACCTCCTCTACTTCATCAGCCTCCTCCTCATCCACCTTCTCTTCTTTCTTTCCCCTTCTCCTCTTCCGCTTTCTCTTGTTCTTCTTCTTCCGTATCCTCGGAAGCTGTTCTCCCCTCCTGCATGGAGGTTTCTGAAATTTGCGATTGAGGTTGGGTTTGAACAGGTGGTGGTGCGATAATGGATCGCGCCGGAGTTGCCTTGCCCGTCTGGGCCTTCTTTGACTTCTCCACAGGAGGGGTGACCTCGGGCTCCCCTTCTTCAGGTTGTTTTGACTCGGCGGCTGTTCTTGCTATTTTCTGTTCCTCTTGTTGAAGGACTTCGGCACGCCCCCTGTCCTCGGGCTGGATATTCAGCAAAGGGACTTCGGTGATTTTGGTGGAGGTCTCCTCCGAAGCGGTTCGCCTCGTGGTATGCTTTGGAGGTGGAGGTTTGGTGCTTTTCTTCTTCGGTGGTTGGGTGCTTCCAGAGCCTGCTCCTCCTTTGGTTTTTGCCATTGTGATTTGCAGAGATCAAAAGACTTAGAATTCGCGCGGAAGTTTTTGGATTTTGTGGGGATTTTGGGAGCAAGGTTGGCTTTTAAGAAGGGTGATCGGCAGTTATGGAAATTTAGGGTTTGGGGCGAGTGGAGATCGTGGTGTAGCAGTTTTCGGAGGTTAGGGTTTGAGGGAGAAAAAATCGTGGGTTAAGGCTTTAAAGATGGTAAGAAAGGCGGTTATGGCAGAAAAAGAAATTTTTAAGGAAAGAAAATCATGGCTAAAATTTGAATTTCAAATTTATGGGGAAACCGAAGGGCTACAGTCACATCGCCGCCTGCCGCTGACACGCTCACGTCATCTCTCTTCGTAAGCCCTCTTCCAGATTATTCCAACCCCCAACTCTCCACCTACACACTTTGCAACGCAAAGTGGGCTCGGATTCTCCTCTGGGCCTCTTTCCAAATTCATCTTGGCCCGTCTCCCTGTAGGGTTAGTGCATCCAAACAAAAACAAAACAACTTAAAAGAAAAGAAAAGAAAATTTGGTACAGACCATACCGAAGAACCACACTGGGTTGCCTCCCAGCAAGCGCTCTTGTTTCCCGTCTTGAGCTCGACTTTCCTTCACTCTTTACTCGTACTCAGGGTCGAGAAGGTGGCATTCCTCCTTATCCTTTTCTACTTCAGCAAGCTCATGGTAGGGCTTTAGGCGATGCCCATTTACCACGAACGTATCAACTCCATTGTGATCGTACACTTCTATGCTTCCATTTGAGAAAATTTCTTTGATCACGAATGGTCCTGACCACTTTGAACAAAGTTTCCCAGCCATCATCTTGAAGCGTGAATTAAAAAGTAGAACTTTTTGTCCCACCAAGAATTCCTTCTTCCTGATCTTGGCATCATGGATCCTCCTGGTTCGCTCTTTATAGAGCACCGCATTGTCGTAAGCCTCCAACCGAAGCTCCTCCAACTCACTCAGTTGCAACTTTCTTGCTTCTCCCGCTAGGGTCATACTGAGGTTAATTTGCTTGATTGCCCAGTACGCTTTATGTTCGATCTCCACAGGCAAATGACATCTTTTCCCATAAAGCAAGCGGAACGGGGACATTCCAATGGGTGTCTTGAAAGCAGTTCTGTATGCCCACAACGCGTCCCCCAAATGGTCACTCCAGTCCTTACGGTTGGGGTGCACTACTTTTTCCAGGATGCTCTTTATCTCTCTATTGGAAATCTCGGCTTGGCCATTTGCTTGGGGGTGATATGCAGTCGTGACCTTGTGTGTCACCCCCATCTTCTTAGTTAGTGCTTTGATAATGGCATTACAGAAATGAGACCCCTGATCAGTGATTAGAATTTTGGGTATACCATACCTCCCGAATACTTGCTCCTTCAGGAATCCTGCCACGGTATGAGCATCATTGCTTACGGTTGCTTTGGCTTCAACCCATTTTGACATGTAATCCACTGCTACCAGAATGTACTCGCAGTTCCTTGACTTTGGGAAGGGCCCCATAAAGTCAATTCCCCATACGTCAAAAATTTCGACTGGCATGATTGGAACTTGTGGCATCTCATCTTTTGCGGTAATACCTCCAGTCATCTGGCACTTCGGGCAGCTCTGTACCCACTTTCTTGCATCCGCGAATATGGTGGGCCAATAGAATCCACTCTCCAAGATTCTGTGGGCCGTGTGCTTTCCTCCAAAATGCCCGCTATTTGCTGTTCCATGACACATGTCCAAAATTTGGGCGTGCTCATCCTCAGGTATGCATCTCCGTATGACCTGATCTGCTCCAGTCCTCCAAAGATATGGATCCTCCCAGTAGTAAAATCATGCTTGCACGAGTAACTTCCTTTGTTCGAACCTTGTCAATCCTGGGGGCAACTCTTTAGTGATCAGATAATTAGCTATATCAGCATATCAGGGCTCCTGCTTGGTTAGAGCATACAGTTCTTCTTCTTCCTCTAGGGTGCTCATGGAGTATAACTTCTCGTCTAGAAAGGTATCGGTAATGGGCATACCATCATCCTCTTCCAGTTGCAACCTACTCAAATGATCCGCCACGAGGTTTGCAGCTCCTTTCTTGTCCCTTATTTCTATGTTGAACTCTTGTAACAGTAAGATCCACCTGATGAGTCGAGGTTTGGATTCCTTTTTGGCCATCAAATACTTCAACGCAGCGTGATCCGTGTAGACCACCGCCTTTGTTCCCAAAAGGTAGGAACGAAACTTCTCTATGGCAAACACCACTGCCAAGAGTTCTTTCTCAGTAGTGGTATAGCTGCATTGTGCCGGATTCAGTGTTTTGGATGCGTAGTAGATCACGCAACTCTCTTTGCCTTTCTTCTGCCCCAGTACTGCTCCAACGGCGTGGTTGCTGGCATCACACATGATCTCGAACGGTACATCCCAAACCGGAGGTTGAATAATAGGGGTCGACACCAACTTGTTTCTCAAAATTGTGAATGCCTCCTTACAATCGTCATCAAACTCAAACGGCACATCTTCTTGAAGAAGTCTGGTCATGGGTTGGGCAATCTTGGCGAAGTCTTTGATGAATCGCCGGTAGAAGCCTGCATGGCCAAGGAATGCCCGTATGTGCTTTACTGTTGTCGGGTAGGGCAATTTGGCGATGGAATCAACCTTCGCCTTGTCCACTTCAATTGCCCTTTTCCGAAATCACGTGCCCCAGCACTATTCCTTCCCTTACCATGAAATGGCATTTTTCATAGTTAAGGACCAGGCTCTTCTCCACGTACCTTTTTAACACAAGCTCTAGATGCTTCAAACATGTGTCGAAAGAGCTACCATATACGGTGAAGTCGTCCATGAGGACTTCAATGCAATTCTCAAGTAGGTCGAAGAATATGCTCATCATACACCGTTGAAAGGTTCCCGGTGCATTGCCTAATCCGAATGGCATTCTCCGATATGCAAATGTTCCAAATACGCAAGTGAAAGTGGTTTTCTCCTGGTCTTCATGTGCCACAAAGATTTGCATATATCCAAAATATCCGTCGAGAAAATAGTAATAGGCATTACCAGCTAATCTTTCCAGCATCTGGTCGATAAAGGGCAATGGGAAGTGGTCCTTCCTGGTTGCATCATTCAGCTTCCTGTAGTCAATGCAAACTCTCCATCCAGTTTGCAATCGGGTGGGCACAAGCTCGCCTTGATCATTCTCCATAACCTGTATCCCCGACTTCTTTGGTACGACATGGACTGGACTCACCCATTGGCTATCGGATATGGGATAGATGATTCCCAATTCCAACAGCTTAAGAATTTCTTTCAGTACCACTTCCTTCATGACCGGGTTCATCTTTCTTTGAGAATCTCGAACGGGTTTGGCTCCCTCCTCAAGGTAAATGTGGTGCATGCACTCCGTGGGACTGATGCCTTTTATATCAGCTAAGGTCCAACCGATGGCTTCCATGTTCTCTCGTAATACTCTGACCAATCGATCTTGCTGCACAACGGTTAGATCAGCACTGATGATAACTGGTAGTGTCTCTTCTGGTCCCAAATAAGCATACTGTAAATGCTTAGGTAGTTGCTTGAGCTCCAAAACAGGTGCCTTCTGAATTGAAGGTAACAGCTTCTCGTTCTTCCCGTACTAAGCCAATAATTCCGGTTTGCTTGCCTCTGTTCCCCCAGCTAGATAGACCTCCTGGATTAATTCCTTGATCTTCTGATCTACCTCCACCTCGGCTTCTAAAGTGCTTTCTCGGAGAGAGTAAAGCTCCATGATGGCTTTCTTCATCTCATCATCCTCCATATGTTCTGCATCCCGATCAGTTAGACCATACTGGATTACTTTCTCCGTGGTATCCCTGGAACCGAAAGCAATTTCTTGTTCTTGCACCAAGGGCTCAAATACATCGATCATGTCCACCGTTTCCATTGCTTGTTTCCTCTTCATGGTCTCATAAATGTTGAATTCCACTTGGACTCCATCAAACTCACATGTCAAGATTCCGGTTTTCATATCGATCTTAGTTCCAGCGGTCATCATGAATGGCCTTCCCAATAGTATAGCATTCTCTCCTGTTTCGGGTCCGGTGTCCAGAACATAGAAGTCTGCTGGGAAGATCAAATCCCCAACCTTGATTAGTACGTCCTCCACCACCCCTTCAGGGTAAGCGTTGGACCTGTCAGCCAACTGTATGACCACACGGGTGTTCCTCATCTCGCCAATATTCAATCTCTTGTATACAGCCAATGGCATCACATTAATGGAGGCTCCCAGATCCATCATTGCCTTATCCATGTTGGTTCCTCCTATATTGCATGGAATGGTGAACATCCCCAGATCCTTTCGCTTTATGGGTAGCTTCCGTTGGATCACCGCCGAAACACTTTTTCCCATCACGTATCGGACTTTTTCCTCCATTTTGACTTTTCTTGAACAAAGGCCTTTCAAGAATTTGGCGTACTTTAGAATTTGCCTGATAGCATCGAGTAAGGGTATGCTCAATTCAACCTTCTGAAACATCTTCATCATTTCACTTGCTTTCTTCTCTTTAGCTTTCTGTTTCAGGCGTCCTGGGTAGGGTGCATCGGTTGGGTCGCTACCTCCAGCTTGTTCATCAGTTAGACCCTTTCCACTCTTATTCCAGCTTCCTCGAAGCAATTCAGCCTCTGCTAACAACTCTTCTTCCTTTTCCTCTCCCTCGGGAAACTCAGTTAGCACAACTTGGGCATGTTCTCTGAGGTTGATTCCCATGGCTGGGAGTTTACCAGCGTTCTCCTCCAGTTTGGCCACTGCTTTAGTCAAGTGACTAATTTGTTGGTTGGTTTGGTTCATTCCGGCACGAATTTCATTGCGAAATTTTTTGCTCTCCTTAGCCATGCTTTCAATGGCTTCTTCCCAAGGTGCTCTCCGATGTGGTGGTTGATAAGGGGGTTGTTGTTGATTCTGGTTGTGGTGTTGAGGGGGTCCCAACTGGTACTGTTGTTGATGCTGGTTCTGATTATACTGGGGACGTGGCATCGGTGCGCCCATATTGTTCTGCTGTTGGGGCTGACCATCTTGCTTCCATCGAAAGTTAGGGTGATCTCTCCACCCTGGATTGTAAGTGTTTGCATAAGGATCATACTTCTGTGGATTACCATCATGTCCTCCGATGGCATTGACATCAACAATATCTTCGCCAAAATTGGGACAATTTTTAG
>NW_026651458.1:600000-770307 GCF_028751815.1 Salvia miltiorrhiza | reverse complement strand
GCCAGTAAAATCCACTTTCTAGAATCCTGTGAGCTGTGCGCTTTCCTCCAAAATGCCCACTGCTTGCTGTTCCATGATACATGTCCAAGATTTGGGCATGCTCATCCTCTGGTATACATCTCCGTATGACCTGATCTGCTCCGATCCTCCACAGGTATGGATCTTCCCAATAGTAAAATCGAGCTTGTACAAGTAGCTTCCTCTGCTCGAATCTTGTCAACCCTGGGGGTAACTCTTTAGTGATCAGATAGTTGGCTATATCAACATACCATGGCTCCTGGTTGGTTAGGGCATATAGTTTTTCTCGTTCTGTTCGGGTGCATACAGAGTATATAGCTTTTCGTCTGGAAAGGTATCGGTAATGGGTATACCGTCATCCTCTTCCAGTTGCAACCTGCTCAAATGGTCCGCCACTAGATTTCCTACTCCCTTCTTGTCTCTTATCTCAATGTTGAACTCTTGCAAAAGTAGAATCCATCTGATAAGCCGAGGTTTGGACTCTTTTTTGGCCATCAAATATTTCAAAGCTGCATGATCTGTATAAACTACCGCTTTTGTTTCCAAAAGATAGGAACGGAAATTTTCTATGGTAAACACCACTGCCAAGAGCTCCTTTCCGGTAGTGGTATAACTGCACTGTGCTGGATTCAGGGTCTTGGATGCGTAGTAGATTACAAACTCTCCTTTCCTTTCTTCTATCCTAGTACTGCTCCAACGGCATGGTTGCTGGCATCACACATGATTTCGAATGGTAAGTCCCAAACCGGAGGTTGAATAATGGGAGCTAACACCAACTTGTTTCTCAAAACTGTGAATGCCTCTTTGCAATCATCATCAAACTCGAACGGCACATCTTGTTGCAAAAGTCTGGTCATAGGCTGAGCAATCTTGGCGAAATCTTTGATGAATCGCCGGTAGAACCCTGCATGACCAAGGAATGCCCGTATGTGCTTTACTGTCGTCGGGTAGGGTAGTTTGGCTATAGAATCGACCTTCTCTTTATCCACTTCGATTCCCCTCTCCGAGATTACGTGTCCCAGCACTATTTCTTCTCTTACCATAAAATGGCATTTCTCATAGTTAAGAACCAAGCTTTTCTCCACGCATCTCTTCAACACAAGCTCTAGATGCTTTAGGCAAGTATCAAAGAAGCTTCCATAGACGGTGAAGTCATCCATGAAAACTTCAATGCAATTCTCAAGTAGATCGGAGAAAATGCTCATCATGCACCGTTGAAAGGATCCCAGTGCGTTGCATAATCCGAATGACATTCTTCGATATGCAAATGTTCCAAATACACAGGTGAAAGTGGTTTTCTCCTAGTCTTCGTGTGCTACAAAGATTTGCATATACCCATAATATCCATCGAGAAAGCAGTAATAGGCATTACCAGCTAATCTTTCAAGCATCTGGTCAATATAGGGCAATGGGAAGTGATCATTCCTGGTTGCCTCATTCAGCTTTCTGTAGTCGATGCAAACTCTCCATCCTGTCTGCAAACGGGTGGGCACTAGCTCGCCTTGATCGTTCTCCACAACCTGTATCCCCGACTTCTTCGGTACGACATGGACGGGACTCACCCATTGGCTATCGGATATAGGGTAAATGATCCCCAATTCCAACAGCTTGAGAATCTCCTTCAATACTACTTCCTTCATGACTGGATTCATCTTTCTTTGTGAGTCTTGAACAGGTTTGGCTCCTTCCTCAAGATAGATGTGGTGCATGCACTCCGTAGGGCTGATGCCATTGATATCAGCTAAAGTCCAACTGATGGCTTCCATGTTCTCCCGTAAAACTCTGACTAAACGTTCTTGTTGCACAAGGGTCAGATCCGCATTGATGATGACTGGGAGTGTCTCTTCTGGACCCAAATAAGCATACTGCAAATGCTTAGGCAGCTTCTTGAGTTCCAGTGTGGGTGCTTTCTGTATTGAGGGCAACAACTTTTCGTTCTGCCCATACTGAGCCAATAACTCCAGTTTGCTTGCCTCTGTTCCTCCAGCCAGATAGACTTCCTGGATTAACTCCTTGATCATCTGATCTACTTCCACCTCGGCTTCCATGGTACTTTCTCGGAGAGAGTAAAGTCCCATGATGGCTTCCTTCATCTCTTCATCCTCCATATGTTCCGCATCCCGATCAGCCAGGCCATACTAAATTACTTTCTCGGTGGTATCTCCGGAACCAAAAGCAATTCCCTGTTCTTGTACCAGGGGCTCAAACACATCGATCATGTCCACCGTTTCCATTGCTCGTTTCCTCTTCATGGTTTCATAGATGTTGAATTCTTCTTGAACTCCATCGAATTCACATGTTAAAATTCCGGTTTACATATCAATCTTGGTTCCAGCGGTCATCATGAATGGTCTTCCCAATAGTATAGCATTCTCTCCAGTTTCAGTTGATCACTAATTTACTTAGCAACTAAACCGCAACTAAAACAGTGTAATTGTAGCACAAATGTAGCAATCGAGTATCGTATCCACAGAGACTGTAAAACGAAATTACTGTATCTATTTCCTAAACAGACACTCACAGTAAACAGGCAAAACAAAAATGAAGGTGAATTACGAACTAAATTTAACCGAATAAAAACTCAAGAACATATAAATACTGATAACTAACTCAAATGTAAGAAAAACTCTGACCCTAGGGATGTACTTTTACTAATCAATTACATGCATTTAATCTATCGATTCAATTACCAATTTAATCCAACCCTGATGAAAGATCACAGAACTATTCACAAGCTTCTCTAACGAACACCTATGAAAGTAGATTAATTAACCCCTTTTCGCATTCAAGACTCCAAGGAATTAACTAACTCCAAATAGCACATAAAGAATAGCTTCCTATAGCTTCACCTATCGCATTCAAGACTCAAGGCTAACACTATATCATGCATTCCTGAATCGGCTGAACAATTATCGCATTCAAGACTCAAACTGAACAGCTAGACATGTAAATCATTGATCAGATAATTCACAAGAAATCAAGCACCAGGAATCATGAATCACAAGTTGGAAGGCAATTGATATCAATAAATCAAAAACACATAATTAATCAGCTATGTACAAACCCTAGGTTCAGATTAAAAGAACTAGCCAGACATAATAAAATCAAACATAAACATAATTAAAAATAACGCAATTGTAAAAACAAATTGTATAAAAACCGAATAGGAACGATTGTAGCGGCTTGAATCTTCAATCTTGATCCAAGCCTTGAAAACTGGAAAGCAAAAATATTCTAAAGCTATGAACTGGAAAAATAAAAGTTGGGAACCCTAGATAGGTCAAAAGAGGACCTATTTATAGTCTTAGGGTAAAACAAAAGTTTAAAACTCGAAAATACTAAGAAAAACGTAAAAAATGCGGAAGTTGCAAAACGCGCGGTCAAAACGGCGACCCGTTCGACGGTCGCCGAACTGGTCGCCGAATTTGGCCTGAATTCTTCCTAAAAACGGCAATCGCCGTTTTTGCCTCCGTAGGCCAAATTTCATCCAGGGATTTCGGCGACCTACTCGGCGATCGCCGAGTTGGTCGCCGTTTTTGGCCTTCAAAATGCTCAAATTCGGCGATCAACTCCTTTGACCGCCGAAATGTCCCCTTTTTTCGTCCCGACTTCAGAATCTTCATCTTTTCTCGATTTTTGGGTTCGATTCTCTCAAAACTCTTCTCTTCAACATGTTCCTTATACTCCATGCTTCAATATCACTCATTTCTGCATCCAAACAGTCAAAACTACACCCAACCGTGAAATCATGAAATAATAGTCAATGAACTCCAAACGATAATAAAACGGGCGTAAAATCGAGTTAAACTACAGAATATAAACCATAAAAACTATGCAAAATGAGTGTTTATCAACTCCCCCAAACTTAAGATGTTGCTCGTCCTCGAACAACGAGAAGAACAAAACAATAAACACGAATGGGTAAGATGATTGGATCATCGATGCCTCAGAAAAAACTTTCGAATTCCCTCAAATCCTCAACACATGAACACAATAATCACCAACAAGCATAATCAATGGTAAATTCAACCTTGACATTCCAACAATTGACTCTCAAGATAAAAGTGTTTCACTCCACTCTCAATTGATGGAAAAAGGACGTGTATCTGTCATCGAAACTCATGCAATGCAGATTACTTACCATAGGCTTGCCAATCGTCTCAAATCTCCATCGCTAAAAGTGTGCCAAGGGTAAGATCAAATAGGTCTTTAATTTGGGTTCTAATGTAGGGACATTGGATTAGGTAGGGAAATTTGGCTAAGTGACTCAAAGTAAATTGATTACACCAACCTTATGACTTCACCATTCGAGCATGGAATCAATTCCATCTTCCACCTAACAACGTCTCCATAATCATCACAAACCAAGGGATATAATCATCATAAATCAAAACTAGACATTCTTTTATGCTCTCACTTTTCTAATAACAACAAAGTCGACTATCCATGAATTTTTCAATTATCACTCGACTTTCTCAATCAACTTTCATCAATTTTTTTTTTAGAGCTTATAAGAATGACTAGAATCATGTTTCACCCCTTATTTCAATCAACCCAAAGCCAATACCACACGATGATCCCCATATACTTCATCACCCCCTATCATCCGGTTAAAGAATCAAAGCTTAAGAAGGCTCAAACACGGTTAACAAGGGAATAATGTTTTCAGGAAAGTGTTTGGGATATAACGTGGCTTACGAAAGATGGCCTAAGATCATTTCAAACTCTTGTACACAACAAGCAACCTCAACCAAGACTCATGGCAAGTTCTAGAAGCGCACTACATGCATGACAACACTCAAAAACAAAGAAGAAACTGCAAATATGGGCAGTTAAGGCTCAATTCCTCACAAGCTTGTTCAACGTCAAAAGTCAAGGCAAAATATACTCATTAATCACACACATCAGTTCAAATCATGTCACCATATCAAGGAAAATTGGGAATTACCTTCTTTTTCGCAGAAATCGTCATAGGCACCTTACCAATCAACTAACTGAAGCACTAAACATTCAAATAGCAAAGAAACTATGGAGTATGTCTGAGAGTATATCAATTTAGTTACAGGCCCACAAATAAAAGACTAAGAAAAATCTTCTCAAAACAGCAAAAAGAACAAAAATACACTAGGCTAAGAAAAATGCAAACCATAACCAATCTCCATCCCCCTCCCCCAAACTTATTAAGGAGCGAATGCTCGAAAATAAGTTTGGAGGGAAAAATAGATAAAGGTTATGGTGAGCATACTTACAAATTACTCAAGATGGCGGTCCTCCCTGTCTCCTCTAGAACTCCTGAAACTGTCGTAGGAGTTCCTCCTGCATTGCCATCTGCCTAGCATACTCTTGATGCTACCTCTCCATCTCTGCCCACTGCCAAGCCTCAAAAGCTGCCTGCCGACCAAACTCCTCCCGGGCATATGTCTCAAAAGCGCCATAATGAGCAAACTGCTCGCGCTGATACGCATCCATAGCTTGCTGCTGCAGGCGAACCGCTGTGACATCAGTGCGCATGACAGTGAGCTGCGCCTCTTGTTGCTCGGCAAAGGCCTGCAACCGCTGCATCCTCTCGGTGAGCTCAGTCACATCAAAATGAGCTTCCGGTCCCCATTGTTCTCCTGCTGCTGCCGCTGCAGGCTCCTCCTGCTCTTCTTCCTCCACATTCTCCTGCTCCTGCTGAGGGTCCTGTATTTCAACCTACTCACCTGCTATGGCCCTCACGTGGGCGCCCGTGTTCATCAACCAGTTCTGAGTCTCAAAGCGCCCGCCCACGCGGGTGAGATGTGGGTTCGGCAGGGGGAAGTGGTCTCCTTCACTTTGCACCAACTTGAATGGTGGTTAGGCTCTCGTCAAGAATCTCATGTGGACCATCCGACGATCCTTGAGTAGCGTATCACCTGCCAAAGCATCCCATTGAGCAACTGCGGGACAAATACGGCGTGCAAGGGGTGTAAGCATCCCTCCAATTATAATCACTCCTGCGGTGGCCTTTGATGCCTTGAACAGCTGCTTGAGGAGGATGTGAGTCAAATCCATTGGGGTGCGTGTGAGCATCCCCCAAATGATGAACAGCTCCTGCTGCGTCACATGGGTGTTGTCCTTCCGTGCAAGCACCGTATAAGCCAAGATGCGGTGTGCCATCCTTAGGACAGGATTTCTGATGTCCGCCGCATTTGATGTCCCTGACACGAATGCACCGGCGCTTGGTAGGGCTATTTCTCTCCAGAATGTTGTAGCATTGAACTCTGCACCAATTGTGTGCACGGTGTAGCCCCTACTCTGCAGTTGAGTACTGTGGTGATTTCGGTCACCGGGGTATCCCCTCCCATATGTTGTTGAGCTAGAATGAGATGGTTCTCGGTCTGGTTTGATTGAAGACCGACTGATCCAAAGAGCTGAGGATCTCCAACGTTGCTCGTTCATAGGTGGGCCATCCACCATTGAAGATGTGGGTCCACCCGACATGGTAGAACAGGTCGCGCACGTCGTCGTAAATTCCCATCTCTCTAAGAAGGTCATGATCGGCCTAGCGTGTAATCTCGACCCCCTTCCTTGCAAGCTTTCTAAACCGACTCCGATCATCGTCTGATATAAGAACTACCCCATGAAACTCGGGGTCCTCCCGTGTGTATTCGCCCGGTTGGCGGGAGCTTGAGGCGCCGGTAGCTCTACGTTTATTTGGGGCCATTGTACCTGGATTAATTGCTAGTTAGAAACCATTTAATCATCCACAAGATTGCAAAACAAGCTAACTAGCACCCCCTAAACAATCTCAACTTCCTTTGTCTATCAAAAATCCCCCACATCATGCTTAATCTTTCCAAAGATACAAAGCCTCATGGATTTTATCAATGCCACCATCAACATCACATATAATCATCAAATAAAGACCAAACAAAAGCAAAGCAAAGACAATAATCCCTTGAGACTTAACAATTCTAAAACTAGCATGCTCTTGTGGATTCAACCACTCATCAACACCAACAAGTATCTATCAATAAGCTCAAACACCAACACAAAGCATATGATTCAAACTCCTTAAACAATTAAGCTCACTAAAATTTCTAGCATAAATCCTAGCCCTACTAAATCAACAAAATTCCACATTCAAACCAAAAATTCGTAGTAGAAGCATAGGCATACACTAAATCAAGAGTTAGAAGCACATACCTTGAAGATTTAGGAGCAAAATTCGAAAATTCTAATGTTCTTGAGCAAAACCCCCAAAATCGTGAATCTCCCAATGTGGTGGATGAAAACCCGAAGTAATCGGATGGAATGGAAGCTAATGATGTGGGTAGTAGATGTATGGAAGGAATTTTGAAGATTCAAAGCCGTTTGGGAGTAATTGGATGAAGAAAATTCGAAAATCTCACTACTATGTGTGCTGAGTGTGTGTTTTAGGTGTAGAATAAGAAAAATGGTGTAAAAATCGCGATTTAAAACTGACCTGGGCAACTCGGCGATCACCGAGTTGGTCGCCGTTTTTCGGCATTTTCGGGAATAAATTCGGCGATCGCCGAATTTCAGGAACATGTGGAAATTTTGTCCATGGATTTCGGCGATCGCCGAGTTGGTCGCCGAAATCGAGGCTAGGTCTCCGTTCTTGAAGCTTGATCGCCGATTTTCGATTTTTCACTTTTTTTTTTTTGCAAAAACGAAACACACTAGGAAACACATTAAAAACGAACATAAACTACGAAGGTAAAGCTAACAGAAACGAGAAGAAAACAATGACAAACGAAAAGAAAGAAAGACAAGCAAAAACTAGCAAAGCAATAAAAATTGGGTTACCTCCCAACAAGTGCTAAAATTAACGTCTATAGCTTGACGATACCTCCAATCACGGATCAACGAAGTTGACCACTTCCACGTCGCGGTCCAACTTTGCTTTGAAGTACGGTTTGAGGCGATGGCCATTAACAGTGAAAGTGGACCCATTCGATTCAAGCAACTCATAGGTCCCATTCCAATTGCTCTTGTGGACCACATATGGACCTCTCCATCTAGATTGCAGCTTGCCAGGAAATAGTCGAAGCTTAGAATCATACAAGAGTACCTCATGTCCTGGCTTGAATTCCTTTGTGCGGATGCTCAAATCATGGAACTTCTTCGCCCTTTCCTTGTAGATACGAGAACTCTCGTAAGCTTCATTCCTCTACTCATCCAACTCCGTCAACATATCTCGCCTTGTATGACCGGCCTCCTTGAACTCCAAATTGATTCTCCTCGTCGCCCAATATGCCTTGTGCTCAATCTCAACAGGTAAATGACAGGATTTGCCAAAAACAAGTTGATAGGGAGACATACCAATTGGAGTCTTGTAGGCAGTGCGATACGCCCAAAGAGCATCATCCAAGTGCTTTGCCCAATCTTTCTTGTTGGTGACGCTCTTCTCCAAAATCTGCTTGATCTCTCGATTTGCCAAATCTGCTTGCCCATTAGCTTGAGGATGATATGGAGTCGTCACCTTGTGCTTTACTCCATACTTTGCCAACATGCTTGCTAGCAACTTGTTGTTGAAGTGCGATCCCCCATCACTAAGCAACGCTCTCGGTGCTCCGAACCGAGTCAAAATATTCTTTTGCAAGAATTTAATGACTACCTTGGAATCATTGGTGACAGTTGGTATCGCCTCCACCCATCTTGACACATACTCCACCGCAAGTAAAATATAGGAGAAACCACATGAAGGAGGGAAAGGACCCATGAAGTCAATTCCCCAAACGTCAAATAGCTCCACCTCTACAATGATGTTCTGTGGCATCTCATCCCGCTTGGTAATGTTGCCCATGCGCTGGCATCGATCACAAGACTTCACGAAAGCATGGCAATCTGCGAAAATTGAAGGCCAATAGAATCCACTATGATTTACCTTTATGGCAGTGCGGTTGACAGCAAAGTGACCTCCACTAGGTGAGCTATGGCACTCCTCAATGATCTTCGGCCATTCATGCTCCCTAACACATCGCCGAATAAAGCCATCGGCGCATATTCGGTATAAGTAAGGATCCTCCCAATAATAGAACTTGACATCATGGAGAAACTCCTTCTTTTGATAGTGCGACATCCCCTCGGGAAGAGCTCCAATAACCAAGTAATTGCTAAAATCTGCATACCAAGGATCCTTAAATAGCACCGCCCAAATCTGCTCATCGGGAAAAGACTCATTGATGGCCATCTTCGGATCATCCCCCTTGATCGGATTCTCCAATCGAGACAAGTGGTCAGCTACCACGTTCTTACATCCCTTTCGATCTCGGATCTCCATATCAAACTCTTGCAGCAATAAGATCCAACGAATCAAGCGGGGTTTGGAGTCTTTCTTCGTGAACAAGTAGCGGATGGCGGCATGATCAGTGTAGACAATTGAATGAGTTCCAATCAAATAAGAACGGAACTTATCAAAAGCATACACCACAGCTAGCAGCTCCTTCTCCGTGCTAGTGTAATTCATCTGCGCAGAATCCAAGGTTTTACTAGTGTAGTAGATTACCTTGAATAACTTATCTCTCTTTTACCCCAACACAGCTCCCACGGCCCAATCGCTAGCATCGCACATCAACTCAAACGGGGCACTCCAATCCGGTGTGATCAACACTGGCGTAGAGGTCAGTGCAGCTTTCAACTTCTCAAAGGAGACGAGGCACTCATCAGTGAAGACAAACTTCACATCTTTCTCTAGCAAAGCACAAAGTGGCTTGGACAGCTTGGAGAAATCTTTGATGAAGCGCCTATAAAATCCTGCATGACCAAGAAAGCTCCGCACAGATTTCACAGAAGTAGGAGGCAGCAACTTTTCAATAGCCACGATCTTAGCACGATCCACCTCCAAACCTTGGGCAGACACCTTATGCCCCAAAACAATGCCCTCACGAACCATGAAGTGGCACTTTTCCCAATTGAGCACGAGTGCCGTCTCCTCACAACGCTGCATCACTTGAGCAAGATTGTCCAAATAATTATCAAAGGAGGAGCCAAAAACAGAAAAGTCATCCATGAATACCTCCATAATGTTCTCAATCAGCCCATGGAAAATCGCCATCATGCAGCGTTGAAAAGTGGCAGGAGCATTGCAAAGACCAAAAGAAATCCTCCTAAAAGCAAAGATGCCGTAGGGACAAGTAAAAGCGGTCTTATGCTGATCCTCCGGGGCTATCATAATCTGATTGTAGCCCGAGTACCCATCCAAGAAACAATAGTACTCATATCCTGCCAAACGGTCAAGCATCTGATCAATAAATGGCAAAGGAAAGTGATCCTTACGTGTGGCTGCATTCAAAGCTCGATAATCAATGCACACGCGCCATCCTGTGACCAGCCTCGTAGCTATAAGCTCATCTCTCTCATCCTTAACCACAGTCATGCCTCCCTTCTTAGAGACAACTTGAGTTGTGCTCACCCACTCACTATCAGAGATGGCATATATGATTCCTGCATCCAACCACTTGAGCACCTCCTTTCTTACAACTTCTTGCATAGCCGGATTCAAACGTCGCTGCGGCTCCACCTTAGGCTTGTATTCCTGCTCCAATAAAATACGATGCATGCAAATAGAAGGACTAATTCCTTTGATGTCAGAAATAGACCATCCTATAGCAGACTTGTATTTCCTCAGAACTCGCATCAACTTCTCCAACTCCAACGGAGATAAATAAGCAGATACAATAACAGGAAAAGTGTCATTCTCACCCAAAAATTGGTACCTCAAGTGCTCAGGAAGCGGTTTCAGCTCAAGTTTGGGTGCAGCTGCAGCTGCAGCTGGCACAGGAAAATCAGCTCCCTTTTCCATCGACTTGCTTCCCCCATCAACAGGTTTGTGAATATCCATGCAAGGCACAGGATCGATGGGATGGCTCTCTACGGCCTCCAGCTCTGCAATATAATCTAAGATCTCATCACATACCTCATCAAGATCGGAATAAGGATATAATGACTGTGTGATGCACTCCTCCAAAGGATCCTCTACAGCTGCAGGAAAATCCACCACAGTATCAATTAAATTGCAATCCTCAACTTGTGGCTCAGCTGGCTTCTTCATCGCATCATAGATAGACAACGTCATCTTTTCATCATTGACACGGAAAGTAAGATCTCCCTCTTGCACGTCTATCAATGCACGGCCCGTAGCTAGAAACGGATGCCCCAATATCAATGGAGTATTTTTGTCCTCCGGCATGTCCAACACTACGAAATCTGCAGGAAAAATAAACTGCTCCACCTGCACTAGGACATCCTCCACAATTCCCTTGGGATAAGTAAGGGAACGATCTGCCATCTGCAATGCAATAGAGGTAGGCTTGATATTTCCAATCTCCAACCGGTTGAAAATAGAGAGAGGCATCAAATTGATGCTTGCCCCTAAATCACAAAGAACGCGGGAGAAATTCTGCCCTCCAATCACACAAGCTATAGTAAAGCTGCCAGGATCCTTTTGCTTCAATGGTAGCTTTCTTTGTAGCACAGCACTGCATTCCTCGGAAAGATTTATCGTCTCATATTTCCCCAACTTCTTCTTGTTGGAGACTGCGTCCTTGAGGAACTTGGCATAGCCTGGCATATCCCTTATTGGTGAATTGATGGTTTTGATATGAGAATAATTGGTTAAAAATGAAAGATCTATAAGTAGATTAAAGATTTGTATGTGTTTGTAAAAATTTCAAAGAGTTAGTTTAGTAAAAATTAGGACTTTCTAGTCTATGTGTTATTTAAGTGGTTTTGCTTGAGATGTATGTTTTTAAGCATGATAGTAGTGTTTTTGTATATTTGATTAAGTCTATTGTAGACTAAATAAAATTTTGGCTTATTTTAGTTTGTATGATTTTTGAGTTTTTATATGATGTGAGTTTGATGCTTTATAAAATGAGGTTTAATTGCTCTATGATCATTATGTCAACTTTATCCTTGTTTTGTTGAGAGTTTTATGTTGATACATGGATTTTCTATAAAATCTAGTTATATGATAAAAAGAGAGTAAATATGTGAATAATGAGTTATATGATGTAAATGATCATATTTGAGTATTTGAGAATTTTCGAGCATGATATTGAAAAGGAATTTGTTAGATACGTTCGTTGAAATGTTTTCTATGAGATTTGAGTTGATGATGAAAGAAAAGAGTCGAGATTGTATATTACGAGTATTTTGATGTATTTGAATGTTTTTAAGTGCTTTAAGTGCTTAAAATGAGTTTTGATGAGTTTGCATGGTTTAAATATTGAGTTGAGCATGTTTGTTTGTGTGTATGTTTCGGAGTCATTTTTCACGACGCGCGGACTCACTGTTTTCGAGGGGTTCTTGATACCCAAACACCCTGAACATTTTATGGTAAGTATATTTGAGAGTATTGAGCATACCGGTAAAATTTCAAGTCATTTGGACTTCGTTTGCTGTTTTTATAAAATGTAAAACTAAAACTGCTACGTTCTGCCGAATTGTTCGGTGAGTAGCCAATAGAGTCATCGTTTCCAGTAGCTTTCCTTAGCATTCTGGAACCCAAATTTTTATCGTTGAGATCTGAGTGTCTTAGCTAAGTTACCACAAAATTTTAGACCGTTTTGACAACGTTTACTAGTTTAAAAAAATCAAACTTTTCGATTGCTAAAAACTGCCGAATATGGTAGACTGTAGTAAAACAGTCATATCTCCTAAAATACTTGGAGGTTTTGATCCTATTTTTTTTAAATGAAACTAGACTCAAAGATGTTTCTTTTGGTATAAGTTACGACCCCAGGAGAGTTCTGTACAGAGTCTGGTGAGGTTTTAAAGTTGCGTCAGTGCAGAGTAAAGCTTGTTTTCGACTTGTCTATGTGTGTTTTTAATATGCTTAAGTGTTTATACTTGTTTATGTGCTTGTTTGCTATGAGTTTGAGTCGAGTTGAGAGTTAAGTCGAAAATTGGACGTGTGAATCCTTAGAAGCCAAGTATACCTAGGGATTGAGTTATAACGGGTAAATAGACGTTGAGTGAGAAGTTAAAGTAAAGAAGAGATTGAATTTAGAAATTGAGTTTCTGACTAAGGTTTGTTTTATCACATGAACCTTCGATGACGATGACGATGTGATGATGACATATGAAGGCCCGAGCGAGACGAAGAAGTAAGTTGCCTGATTTCTTTCCAGAATAAGCGAAGGACTTCAGGTGGGCAATATTTTGAGTATACGTATATCGTATGAACTTTCTTAAATGATATAATGATGTTATGAGCTTATCAAATAATTTGAGATAAATGATGTTTGAGAACTGTTTGACTTGCCAATTTTTGATGTTGAGCTTGTATGTTACCCTCTACTGATGAGATGAGACGAATTCGGGTCCTGGGCAGTTGATAGCTATCCTGCCAGGGCTAGTGTACACTGAGGTGACTGTGAGCCGTTGAGCGAATCGGCCGGTCACGGTACTTGAGAGGGAGGCCTACTTCTCAGTACCTTTGATGATGATGAGTTGTAGATGCGGTACATACATGATGATTACTTTGTCTGCAGACACTTATTTATGATGTTGATTATGAAAACTGCATGCACAGATTCATTTATGCTAACTTATTTCTGTGTATTGCTGAGATGTAGCAAGCTTCAAACTTATAGCTCTAAGAGCACCTTTCTTGTTTTTCGGTTTTTGCCCACTGAGTATTATATACTCATGCCCTGCATATATTTCTAAATGTGCAGGCTAAGCTGGGAGTGAGATTGGACTGGTGCTGATGGGGGAGAGTTTCAAATGATGTAAATTAAATTACTATTTTGCCTCTATGATAATAGAGTCTTGATGTTTGAATTTCTTAGTTTCTTTTGGGATCAAGCAATACACTCACGGTTATGTGTCTTCATACATATAATCGGTTCGCCTTTTGCTGCGATACTCTGCAAATTATGCTTCCTTATGAAAAATGAACTATACCCGTTTTGTTTTTGTTCGTGAAATTCCTAATAATTAAAAAGTTATGACAATGTTGACGATTTTACCCTTGGGCTAATTTTATAAGTTTTTCCTTAGCATTCTTTTACGTGAGCTTCCGCATGACGTTCACCTAGTTCTTCTTATCTTTTATTCTTTAAAAATAGTCGTATCGATACTCGTACCCCGCTATTACTAGTGTCGGGTTTTCGGGCTGCGACAGGGTGGTATCAGAGCAGGTCATCTGCTCTGAGTCTATTGCTTGACTAAGTTGAACCCTTGGTTGCTTCTACTCTTTTAAAAATTGAGTACTAGTCTAATTTGGATTCTTAGACTAATTTGAGAAAGTTAGTTTGAAACGAAACCCCAGCACCCCATCTCCTCCGGCTTAAACGAGGTAAGAAGTTGATGTTGTTTCTTGTCGCTTTCTTGATTGAAAGTTGAGTTTGTTTCACTAATGAGTTATGAATTGTTTTGATGACGGAATTGTTTGAGAGGATGGAATCTGATATGAGGCAGTTGATGTGGAATATGAGGAGAAATGTTGAGGCTAGTATAGCTGATGCCCCACCATATCAAACGAGGACGAGTATGTTGTTGATTGAGATGTACCAAGTAAGTTTCGTATCCATTTTCTAATGAACGTGATTTTTACAGGATGCAGAGTCAAGAGGAGGCATCGATACAGAGACGATACAGCGAGGCGATGCGCCGATGGTTCAGGACTACTGGACTGCGAGAGGGCGATACTCTTGGGGAGTTTCTAGCATATTACCACCGACGCTGGTTGGAGGCTAGTGCCCATGGGATAGATGAGGCTGAGGCTATTACTCACCTGATTCCACAGTTGCCACTCGGATGGCAAGACTGGGCGGCTTCGCTGGTGCCGCAGTATATCAGGAGGACTGAGTTTGGGCGGTTAGTGAGCGCCGATTTCCGTGGTTTCATCGCGACGTTGAGCCACCGCTATCTTGCTTTTGACGAGCCACCTCCACCGCCGTATGGACAGTTAGAGGGACCAGCCCAGGGAGGGGAGCTAGTTGTTGTGCCCCCACTTCCCGATGAGCCTGTTGTTTCCGAGCCGACTATCTTTGAGACATATTCTCCAGTGGTAGAGCATGACCCGTTTGCGTTTCTATCACTCATTCCTTTTCCCAGTGCCGAGTTACCGCCTTGGGATTGGACACCGGCGACGGCACCTTCGCCACTTCCACCTGTTGAGTCGGCACAGCCGATTGTTTCCACCGAGCCTGAGATGCAGTATGTCCCCTTCGATCCATATCCGAGGGTTGCCCCGTTGCCTGAGCCTGGCACTTTGGCCTTTCAGACATATATGCATTCGATTTTATACCCACCGTCCTGAGACGCCCAGGAGGGAAGTTCTCGGCCCATACTCCTTGACAGTGATGAGGAGGACCCGGATGAGGAGACTCCAGAGATGACGGTCGGATACGGACGGACTCAGCCGTTGCAGCGTCACACTACAGCCGATGGAGCCGAGACATGGGTACCTGTTCCCGAGGTGCCAGTTTTTGGACCGATGATGGACACTGACGTTGAGGACGAGCCGAGTGATGACAGCGTCTATCGACTGATTGACGAGTACGGGAGTCAGGAGGCAGAGCAGAACGAGGAGACGGAGCCGAGTGAAGACATGGATTATGACGACTGGTGACCACGTGTATTTAGTAGACGCGCACATATGTATGGATACATAGTTGATATATATATGTGTATATATATATAGGTAGAGAGGCATAGTATAGTGTGTATAGGTAGATAGCATATATCTATAGGTGCTTAGTACCTATGATGCTTGTATAGCTAGAGCATCATCTTAGTGTTAGGACCGTTGTTCATAGGATCCTACTTTTGTAAAAGACCTCGAGAGAGAGGCAATTTTCCCTATATATATATACTGAGATGTTGATGATTAGTGAGTTTTACTTTCCTTATCAGAGCTTTGAGAATGATGATGCTGATGCATAGTGATAAATGAGAAATAGAGATTGACGAGAATAATGATCGATGATAGACGAAAAATTGAGTAGACGAGAATTTTGAGAGTTTTGAGTTTTTCAAACGAGATATAGAAGCGAAGTGAGAAAAAGAGAAATCGTTTGTTTGTTTTTTTTTATGACGAACGGCTAGTTTTGAGGCCGATAGTTATATGTTTCTTTTTCCTGTTTAGTATGCCTCCGAGAAGAAGGGGGAACAGAAGGAACATAGATCGAGAAGAAGAGGAGGAAGAGGAGCAGAGAGATCCCACGCCACCACCTCCCCCACAACAAGAGAGAAGGGTAGAGGAACTATTTCTGCGACAAAATCCACCAACATTCAATGGATCAGGAGATCCCGCTGAAACCGAGGAGTGGATTCGAAGTATGGAGAGAATTTTTAGATTCCTTCGAAGTAATGACGTTGAGCGACTCACGTGTATGTCATATCAACTTAAGGGATCCGCAGATTTCTGGTGGGAAGCGAAGCAGAAGACGATGAACGAGGAGCAGATAGCAGCTCTTACCTGGGAGCAGTTCAAAGAAGCTCTTTGTGAGAAATACATACCCCGAAGCTATCAAAAGAAGAAAGAGATGGAGTTTGTAAATTTGAAGCAAGGGAGTAAGACGGTAGCTGAGTATGACCGACAGTTTTGCGATTTGGCTCGATATGCTCCATATCGAGTGGATACAGATGAAAAGATGTCAGAACTGTTTTGCTCCGGATTAAAGCAAGAGATACGAGTCGTTTTAGCGAGTCAGAGTGCGCTAACCTACGCTGAGGCTTTAAACCGAGCACTAGATATGGAACTAGCAATTCAGCCAGAGAGACCGAGTCAAGGCTCGATTCCACAATCAAACCCGAATGTTCAATCGGGAAATCATCCTTTTGCTGGACAAAGCCAAAAGGGCAAGAGAAAATGGGATGACCGAAGTCAAGGTCCCAAGAAGCCGTGGCAGAGTCAGAATGCGCCACCGCAATTTCAGAACAGAGATAAACGACCTTATGTTGGCCCAGCTGCCCCAGCAGCAGGTTTTCAAGGACCGCGAGGATTACTGCCTTGCCGGAAGTGCAATAAACTCCATTTGGGAGAGTGTAAAATGGGACAGAATACCTGTTACACCTGCGGAAAAGTTGGACACTACTCTAACCAATGTCCGAATCGTGGGAGCGGAGGACGACTGAACCAGTTCCGGCCGCAACTCAAAGCAATGGATGGAATCTTACCGCTACTTCCGCCACAACGACAACAGCAAGACTATCGACCGCGACAGTCAAGAAGGCAACCACCAGCCCCGCAGGCAAATCAACAGCATCACCAGAGGGTGTTTGCACTGGATCAGAAGGCACCAGAGAAGAATCAAAGAAATTTGACAAGTATAGGCGAGTTGAAAGGAGTGCCTATCGTAGTTTTGTTTGATACTGGAGCTTCGCATTCTTTTATCTCACATACTTGTGTCGATACCTTAGAATTGAAAGTAGAGCCTGCCCCACAATCTCTAAGAGTACTCACACCCATAGGCAGAACTACTACGGTTTCGCACGTGTGCCCTAACTTAGAATTTAAGTTAGAATCGATTAAGCTCGAGGCTAGAAACCTGAGATTGATGCCTATGTGGCACCTGGATATAATTTTGGGAATGGATTGGTTAGAGGAGAATCATGCGAAGATACAATGCAAGGAGAGACGGATATCTTTTCAGCCACCTGGCCAAGAACCTACTTCCTTCATTGGCATTGAGGGAAAATGGAAGAAGACGCCGATCATCTCGGCACTGCAAGCAAGAAAGCTCTTGCGAAGGAAGGATACAACCGCGTACGTTGTATATCTGAACCAGAGAGACGAGTCCAAGGCAAACGTTGATGATGTGCCGGTCGTGCGAGAGTTTAAAGACGTTTTTCCTGAGACTTTACCAGGGTTACCCCCAGATCGACAACTCGAGTTTACGATCGACTTAGAGCCCAGCGCAGCACCGACGTCGAAAGCACCCTACAGAATGGCCCCTGCTGAGTTGCAAGAGTTGAAACTGCAACTTCAAGAACTTCTAGATATAGGCTTCATTCGACCTAGTGTTTCCCCGTGGGGAGCACCAGTTCTTTTCGTTAAAAAGAAGGATGGAAGCTTGAGGCTGTGTATCGATTATCGAGAGCTGAACAAAGTGACGTTAAAGAATAAGTATCCGTTACCTCGAATCGATGATCTGTTCGATCAACTACAAGGAGCGAGCACCTTTTCAAAGATTGACTTGAGAACGGGATACCATCAACTGAAGATACGATCGGAAGACGTTCCGAAGACGGCATTTCGTACAAGATACGGACACTATGAGTTTATAGTTATGCCTTTCGGTTTGACGAATGCTCCGGCAGTATTCATGGATCTCATGAATCGCGTTTTTCACGAATACTTAGATAAGTTCGTGTTAGTCTTCATAGACGATATCCTGATTTACTCGAAGAGTAAACGAGAACACGAAGAGCATTTGAGGATCGTGTTGGAAAGATTACGAGCGGAAAAGCTGTATGCTAAGTTTAGCAAATGCGAGTTTTGGCTTAAAGAAATTAATTTTCTTGGCCATATCGTTTCCGCGAGAGGAATTGAGGTAGACCCAGCGAAAGTTCAAGCGGTACAGGAATGGAGATCGCCAACCACACCGCACGAGATTCGCAGTTTTCTGGGATTAGCAGGATATTATCGACGTTTTATAGAGGGCTTTTCGAAAATCGCTAAGCCATTGACGCACCTGCTAAAGAAAGAAGTCAAATTCGTCTGGACGGACGAATGTGAGCGAAATTTTCAAGAGCTGAAGAAGAGGCTCACTATTGCCCCCAGTTTTAGCTGTTCCGAAAGCAGACAAAGAATATGCAGTGTACACTGATGCATCGAAGCATGGTCTAGGTTGTGTACTGATGCAAGAAGGAAAAGTTATAGCGTATGCTTCACGACAACTGCGACCGCACGAGGTGAATTATCCGACGCATGATTTAGAATTAGCAGCCGTAGTGCATGCTTTGAAGATCTGGAGACACCATCTCTATGGATCACGGTGTGAGATATACACTGATCATAAAAGTCTCAAATATTTCTTTGAGCAAAAAGATCTGAACATGCGACAACGAAGATGGTTAGAGTTGGTGAAGGACTATGATTGCGGGATAAATTATCATCCCGGAAAAGCTAACGTTGTAGCTGACGCATTGAGCAGAAAGAATCAGGGAGAGTTAGGATTTCTCCTTACTCGAGAAGAGAACCTGATCAAGGAATTCGAGAGAATGAATTTGGAGGTAGTAATACCACCACAAACGACAGAGATAGTAATTTCTGCACTGAGTATTACACCTGACTTACGATCGAGAGTAGTCACAGCTCAGAGAGAGGATGAGAAGATGGAAAGGTTACGAATGAAGATTCGAACCGAAAAAGTGGAGAATTATCAAGAGGCGGCAGATAATGCCATTTTGTTTGAGGGAAGACTGTGTGTGTCTGATAAAAAGGAGCTGAAGAATGAAATCATGAGTGAAGCTCATGACACCCCTTATACCGCACACCCAGGAAGTACGAAGATGTACCAGGACTTGAAAACGAAGTTTTGGTGGGAAGGAATGAAGCGTGAGATAGCGTCTTTCGTTGAAAGATGTCTAGCTTGTCAGCAAGTGAAAGCGTTACATCAACGACCCTATGGCAAGTTACAGCCATTGGAAATTCCAGAGTGGAAATGGAGTGATATAGCCATGGACTTTGTGACAGGATTGCCGAAGTAAAAAAGAGGAAATACCGCTATTTGGGTAATTATCGATCGATTGACGAAGAGTGCACATTTTATACCGATTCAGATTACTTATGGATCTGACAAGTTAGCTCAGATTTATATCCGAGAAATAGTGCGATTGCATGGAGTACCGATGACGATCACATCAGATCGAGACTCGAAGTTTACTTCACGATTTTGGATGAGCATGCAGAAAGAGTTGAGTACTAAATTGAATTTTAGTACAGCGTTTCATCCGCAAACAGATGGACAGTCCGAGAGAACTATTCAGGTTTTGGAGGACATGATCCGAACTGTAGTACTTGATAGAGGAAATCAATGGGAGCAAGTTTTACCCCTGATTGAATTTGCTTACAATAATAGTTTTCAGTCAACTATCAACATGGCCCCATACGAAGCCTTGTATGGAAGGAAGTGTAGATCTCCGCTTTATTGGGATGAAGTTGGAGAGAGAAAGGTACTTGGACCTGACGCGATAGAAGAGATGATCACTATTGTGAGACAGATTCGACAGAGAATAAAAGAGGCACAAGATCGTCAGAAATCTTATGCAGACACTAGAAGGACAGAGATTCATTTTGAAGAGGGAGACAAGGTTTTTCTAAAAGTTTCCCCATCTAGAGGAGTTCACCGTTTTGGAGTGAAAGGAAAACTTAAACCGAGGTATATAGGACCTTATGATATATTAGAGAAGGTAGGCCCTGTAGCCTATAAACTAGCGTTGCCTCCGAGCTTCGCGAACGTCCATGACGTTTTCCATGTTTCTCAATTGAGAAAGTACGTGTTTGATCCAAAACACGTCATTCATCAAGAAGAAGTATCCCTGGAACCAGATTTGAGCTATGAAGAGAGACCTGATGCTATTCTGGACCGGAAGATCCAACAATTGAGGAACAAGTCGATTCCTTTGGTGAAAATCCAATGGAGACATCACGGTCAAGAAGAATCAACATGGGAACTTGAAGAGAAGATGAAAGAGAAGTATCCAGAGCTTTTTCCCGAAGGTGAATAACTCAAATTTCGGGACGAATTTTTTTTAAGGGGGGTAGGATGTAACACCCCGTACTTTTCCTATGTTGTGAGATAGTGTCTTAACACTATTGAGAGAACTGAGATGTCGAGATTCGAGAAATGAGCTGAGATAGAGATGCTGATTGAGTTGAGATTTTAATTTTATTTCCGATTACCGGGAATAGATTTACCAGATCCCGAGTTATCAGAGATTGACTGACCTATTAAAGAAAATAGGAATAATGAGTCTGACATAGAGTCGAGGAAGAAAGGGTGAGAACCTTGATGAAAAGAGTCGGTCCGAGAGATGTCTAGTTTGTTTGTTTGCCGACTGCTTTAATGTGACATTATGTGAATTTACGTGACTGATTGATTATGTGATTTTCGTGATGAGTGTCACTGTGACCGAGTTATTATGATTTTTTATTCGAGACCTTAGCATTTGGAATTTTGATTAAGTTTCCAAAGCAAGTATGGTTAATTTTTATCAAGAAATCGAATGATGCCGGTTTATGAAATTTTTCCGAGCATAATATTTTTTTTTAGATTTTTTTTTCCTGCGAAGAGGAATATTATAATTGAGTGAGTGCACTAATAATAGTGCTATAATTATTATTTTGGTCACATGAATAATTATACTATGGTATTTTATTAATGAGTGACATTTCCATAGTTATTGTGATTTTTATTTAATCACCCTTCTCACACTTTATTTTAATTTCTCTACCATATGTTATATGCCTTAAATGACTAAGTATAGAGTTTGAGAGAGTAGAGATTGAGAGTATATTATGGAGAGTGTAGAGATTAGAGAGAGATTAGAGTGAGAGAGAGATCATCCATTAATTATCAAATATTCTCTAAGATTTGAAATCATCTTTAAAGATATGCAAGATCAATTCAAATCTTGCAAAGCCAAACCTCTCTCTCCCTCACTTGAATTTTCGGCCAACACCACCTCTCTCCCTCACACAATTTTCGCCCAACACACATACACTCATCTCTTTCATTTATCAATTCCACCATTTTCCTCCATTGATGAAAACCTTCGAAGCTTCCTAAAATATTACCAAACACTTCAAATCACTATAATATCCTCCATAAACATATTCTATCCACTTTTAATCAAGAGAATCCTTGAAGAAGAAGCTCCAAAGTAGAGTGAGAAAGTGAGAATTTTGGTGAGAACTTGGGTAAGTGGCCGTGTTTTTTTTTAAATTCTTGCTTGAAGGATGTTGTGTGAGTGTATTCTTGAAATATGAAGCAAGAAAATCACCCCTCCCTATTTTCCTTAATTTTCGAAAAAAAAGGGTCTCCACCCCCTTCAAAAAATTTTCTTTTTCTTTTCTTGATTTGGGGTGAAAAATGAGAGTTATGTGATGTGTATTGATGTTTGATATATGTTGTGAAATATGTGTCATGAGATGTGAAACTTTGATGGAAGTTAGTTTACCCAAAAAGGGGAACTTTTGAGTCAATGAGTTAAATGATGAATTGATGAGGTAAATGAGTCTATGAGATGTATATGATGATTATTGATGGAGTAATTTGAGTATATGATGTCAATTGGAGTTTTTGATGTGAGTTAGTTTACTAAAATTAGGGATATGTGTATACATGCCCTTATTGGTGAATTGATGGTTTTGATATGAGAATAATTGGTTAAAAATGAAAGATCTATAAGTAGATTAAAGATTTGTATGTGTTTGTAAAAATTTCAAAGAGTTAGTTTAGTAAAAATTAAGACTTTCTAGTCTATGTGTTATTTAAGTGGTTTTGCTTGAGATGTATGTTTTTAAGCATGATAGTAGTGTTTTTGTATATTTGATTAAGTCTATTGTAGACTAAATAAAATTTTGGCTTATTTTAGTTTGTATGATTTTTGAGTTTTTATATGATGTGAGTTTGATGCTTTATAAAATGAGGTTTAATTGCTCTATGATCATTATGTCAACTTTATCCTTGTTTTGTTGAGAGTTTTATGTTGATACATGGATTTTCTATAAAATCTAGTTATATGATAAAAAGAGAGTAAATATGTGAATAATGAGTTATATGATGTAAATGATCATATTTGAGTATTTGAGAATTTTCGAGCATGATATTGAAAAGGAATTTGTTAGATACGTTCGTTGAAATGTTTTCTATGAGATTTGAGTTGATGATGAAAGAAAAGAGTCGAGATTGTATATTACGAGTATTTTGATGTATTTGAATGTTTTTAAGTGCTTTAAGTGCTTAAAATGAGTTTTGATGAGTTTGCATGGTTTAAATATTGAGTTGAGCATGTTTGTTTGTGTGTATGTTTCGGAGTCATTTTTCACGACGCGCGGACTCACTGTTTTCGAGGGGTTCTTGATACCCAAACACCCTGAAAATTTTATGGTAAGTATATTTGAGAGTATTGAGCATACCGGTAAAATTTCAAGTCATTTGGACTTCGTTTGCTATTTTTATAAAATGTAAAACTAAAACTGCTACGTTCTGCCGAATTGTTCGGTGAGTAGCCAATAGAGTCATCGTTTCCAGTAGCTTTCCTTAGCATTCTGGAACCCAAATTTTTATCGTTGAGACCTGAGTGTCTTAGTTAAGTTACCACAAAATTTCAGACCGTTTTGACGACGTTTACTATTTTAAAAAAATCAAACTTTTCGATTGCTAAAAACTGCCGAATATGGTAGACTGTAGTAAAACAGTCATATCTCCTAAAATACTTGGCGTTTTTGATCCTATTTTTTTTTAAATGAAACTAGACTCAAAGATGTTTCTTTTGGTATAAGTTACGACCCCAGGAGAGTTCTGTACAGAGTCTGGTGAGGTTTTAAAGTTGAGTCAGTGCAGAGTAAAGCTTGTTTTCGACTTGTCTATGTGTGTTTTTAATATGCTTAAGTGTTTATACTTGTTTATGTGCTTGTTTGCTATGAGTTTGAGTCGAGTTGAGAGTTAAGTCGAAAATTGGACGTGTGAATCCTTAGAAGCCAAGTATACCTAGGGATTGAGTTATAACGGGTAAATAGACGTTGAGTGAGAAGTTAAAGTAAAGAAGAGATTGAATTTAGAAATTGAGTTTCTGACTAAGGTTTGTTTTATCACATGAACCTTCGATGACGATGACGATGTGATGATGACATATGAAGGCCCGAGCGAGACGAAGAAGTAAGTTGCCTGATTTCTTTCCAGAATAAGCGAAGGACTTCAGGTGGGCAATATTTTGAGTATACGTATATCGTATGAACTTTCTTAAATGATATAATGATGTTATGAGCTTATCAAATAATTTGAGATAAATGATGTTTGAGAACTGTTTGACTTGCCAATTTTTGATGTTGAGCTTGTATGTTACCCTCTACTGATGAGATGAGACGAATTCGGGTCCTGGGCAGTTGATAGCTATCCTGCCAGGGCTAGTGTACACTGAGGTGACTGTGAGCCGTTGAGCGAATCGGCCGGTCACGGTACTTGAGAGGGAGGCCTACTTCTCAGTACCTTTGATGATGATGAGTTGTAGATGCGGTACATACATGATGATTACTTTGTCTGCAGACACTTATTTATGATGTTGATTATGAAAACTGCATGCACAGATTCATTTATGCTAACTTATTTCTGTGTATTGCTGAGATGTGGCAAGCTTCAAACTTATAGCTCTAAGAGCACCTTTCTTGTTTTTCGGTTTTTGCCCACTGAGTATTATATACTCATGCCCTGCATATATTTCTAAATGTGCAGGCTAAGCTGGGAGTGAGATTGGACTGGTGCTGATGGGGGAGAGTTTCAAATGATGTAAATTAAATTACTATTTTGCCTCTATGATAATAGAGTCTTGATGTTTGAATTTCTTAGTTTCTTTTGGGATCAAGCAATACACTCACGGTTATGTGTCTTCATACATATAATCGGTTCGCCTTTTGCTGCGATACTCTGCAAATTATGCTTCCTTATGAAAAATGAACTATACCCGTTTTGTTTTTGTTCGTGAAATTCCTAATAATTAAAAAGTTATGACAATGTTGACGATTTTACCCTTGGGCTAATTTTATAAGTTTTTCCTTAGCATGCTTTTACGTGAGCTTCCGCATAACGTTCACCTAGTTCTTCTTATCTTTTATTCTTTAAAAATAGTCGTATCGATACTCGTACCCCGCTATTACTAGTGTCGGGTTTTCGGGCTGCGACACCACCATATTGGCTCTGTTGGACCATCGTGATCAAACCCGTTTTCAGCTCAAAGTTGTTTACGTTTACCCGTGGGGGCTCCTGGTACACATACTGTGGTATGAACGCTTCATTGATGGCTGGTTGTTTCTGAGCCTCTCTCGTCTCCTGTTCATCAATCAGCTTCTTCAACTGCTCTTGCAGAGCTCGAATTTGGATTTGCTCAGGAGTAGACATCGTATCTGTCTCAACTTGATTCTTCTGCTTCTTAAGATCGCGCAAAGTCTTGTCGATTTCAAGGTCCAACTCAAAAAGAGGATTTTCGTGAGATCTAGTGTTCATACGCAACCTACAGAAACACACCTTTTAAAAGTTAGAAAAGAAAAATAAAAACAAATAAAACTTGTAGTACTATAAAGTCCTATCGAAAATATTAAAGCAACTTCTTAACAGTCCCCGGCAACGGCGCCAAAAAGTTGATCACTAATTTACTTAGCAACTAAACCGCAACTAAAACGGTGTAATTGTAGCACAAATGTAGCAATCGAGTATCGTATCCACAGAGACTGTAAAACAAAATTACTCTATCTAGTTCCTAAACAGACACTCACAGTAAACAGGCAAAACAAATATGAAGGTGAATTACGAACTAAATTTAACCAAATAAAAACTCAAGAACATATAAATACTGATAACTAACTCAAATATAAGAAAAACTCTGACCCTAGGGATGTACTTTTACTAATCAGTTACATGTATTTAATCTATCGATTCAATTACCAATTTAATCCAACCCTGATGAAAGATCACAGAACTATTCACAAGCTTCTCTAACGAACACCTATGAAAGTAGATTAATTAATCCCTTTTCGCATTCAAGACTCCAAGGAATTAACTAACTCCAAATAGCACATAAAGAATAGCTTCCTATAGCTTCACCTATCGCATTCAAGACTCAAGGCTAACACTATATCATGCATTCTGAATCGGCTGAACAATTATCGCATTCAAGACTCAAACTGAACAGCTAGACATGTAAATCATTGATAAGATAATTCACAAGAAATCAAGCACCAGGAATCATGAATCACAAGTTGGAAGGCAATTGATATCAATAAATCAAAAACACATAATTAATCAGCTATGTAGGTTCAGATTAAAAGAACTAGCCAGACATAATAAAATTAAACATAAACATAATTAAAAATAACGCAATTGTAAAAACAAATTGTATAAAAACCGAATAGGAACGATTGTAGCGGCTTGAATCTTCAATCTTGATCCAAGCCTTGAAAACTGGAAAGCAAAAATATTCTAAAGCTATGAACTGGAAAAATAAAAGTTGGGAACCCTAGATAGGTCAAAAGAGGACCTATTTATAGTCTTAGGGTAAAACAAAAGTTTAAAACTCGAAAATACTAAGAAAAGCGTGAAAAACGCGGAAGCTGCAAAACGCGCGGTCAAAACGGTGCGGTCGCCGAATTTGGCCTGAATTTCATCCAGGGTTTTCGGCGACCTACTCGGCGATCGCCGAGTTGGTCGCCGTTTTTGGCCTTCAAAATGCTCAAATTCGGCAGTCAACTCCTTTGACCACCGAAATGTCCCATTTTTCGTCCCGACTTCAGAATCTTCGTCTTTTCTCGATTTTTTGGTTCGATTCTCTCAAAACTCTTCTCTTCAACATGTTCCTTATACTTCATGCTTCAATATCACTCATTTCTGCATCCAAACAGTCAAAACTACACCCAACCGTGAAATCATGAAATAATAGTCAATGAACTCCAAACGATAATAAAACGGGCGTAAAATCGACTTAAACTACAGAATATAAACCATAAAAACTATGCAAAATGAGTGTTTATCATCAGGTCCAGTGTCCAGAACGTAAAAGTCAGTTGGGAAGATTAAATCCCCAACCTTAATCAGTACGTCCTCTACCACTCCTTCGGGGTAAGCGTTGGATCTGTCAGCCAACTGTATGACCACACGGGTGTTCCTCATCTCCCCAATATTCAATCTCTTGTAAACGGCCAATGGCATCACATTTATTGAAGCTCCCAAGTCCATCATAGCCTTATCCATGATTGTTCCACCAATGTTGCACAGAATGGTGAACATCCCTGGGTCTTTTCGCTTCGTGGGTAGCTTCCGTTGGATCACCGCCGAGACACTCTCTCCCATCACATAACAGACTTCTTCCTCCATCTTCACTTTCCTCGAACAAAGGTCTTTCAAGAATTTGGCATACTTTGGAATTTTCCTGATAGCATCGAGTAAGGGTATGCTTAACTCCACTTTTTGAAACATCTTGATCATTTTACTTGCTTCCTTCTCTTTGGCTTTCTGTCTCAGGCGTCCTGGGTAGGGTGCGTCGGTTAGATTGCTACCTCCAGCTTGTTCAAGAGTTAGATCTTTACCACTTTTACTCAGGTTTCCTTGAATTAATTCAGCCTCAGCCAACAACTCTTCTACCTTCTCTTCTCCTTCTGGAAACTCAGTTAGTACAACTTGGGCGTGTTCTCTGGGATTGATTCCCATGGTTGGAAGCTTACCGGCATTCTCCTCCAGTTTGGCCACCGCTTTAGTCAAATTACTAATCTGCTGGTTGGTTTGGTTCATACCGGCGCAAATTTTATTGTGAAATTTCTCGCTCTCTTTAACCATGTTTTCAATGGCTTCTTCCCATGGTGCCCTCCGGTATGGTGGTTGGTAAGGAGGTTGTTGTTGATTCTGATTGTGGTGTTGGGGTGGTCCTAGCTGGTACTGTTGTTGATGTTGGTTCTGATTATACTGGGGACGTTGCATCGGTACTCCCATATTGTTCTGCTGTTGGGGCTGACCATCTTGCTTCCACCGAAAATTAGGGTGATCCATCCATCCTGGATTGTAAGTGTTTGAAAAAGGATCATAGTTGCGTGGATTCCCATCATGTCCTCCGATGGCATTAACATCAACAATGTCCTCGCCGAAATTAGGACAGTTTTCAGACTGATGTTCGGTGGCATCGTAAAGGCCACACTGACGAATCTTCTTCGGTATAGTCAGGCTCGACAGAAGTTCTTTGAGTTCGTTCATGCTCTTCTCCATAGTTTTCTCCAGCTTGGACATCTCCTCATTCTCTTCATTTTTTTTTGGTATTTCTAGATTTCTTTCATGCCCCTCATCGCGTGATTCTTCTGCCATGGTGCCCACCAGTTGAAAGATCTCAAACGGAGTCTTACTTATCAACGATCCATTACAGGCTGCTAGGACCAAACTGCGATCATTCCTCCGCATGCCCTTTACGAAACTCTCCACTTGATCTTTTGGAGAAATTTGGTGATGGGGACGGTTGCTTAACATTCTCTTGAATCTTGTCCAGTATTCATAGAAGGATCCTAGCCCATCTTGCCTTATGCTGCGGATATCCCATCTCATCCGCTCCACTCTTGATGCTGGGAAGAATTCTTCCAAGAATGCCTGTTGCAGTTGTGCCCAGGTAGTGACACTACCTGCAGGTAGGTCATACAGCCATCTTCTCGCATTGTCCACCAAGGTAAAAGGGAAGAGTATCAGTTTGACATACTCTTGCTGCTCATCACTTGACTGATGCATGATTGTCATTTCAAAATCTTGGAGATGAGTGTGAGGATCATCTCCTGGGTATCCATTGAACTTCGGTAAGATCTGAAGTAATGAGGGCTTCAGGTCATACCGATGAGGTGCGAATAGGTTTTCTGGTAAGGTGATTCCGTTCGGCCTCAAGTTAAAGATTAGTTGGGTATGCCAACTGTTTGAGGGTCTGCGCCTGCTCGGCTTTCGCCATAGCTTCGCATCTAGCTATCCGTGCTCCTGCGCGTAGTCGTCTTTCGGTACAATCAATATCAGGGTCAAACACCAATGCTCTTGCAGCTCTACGAGTTCCACGCATACACCAATAACGGAAAATAGAATGAGGAGAGAACAAAATTGTTGCGCGTCACTCCCCGGCAACGGCGCCAATTTTGACACACACCCATCGTGCAGTGCGAGCAAAATACTTGTATGCCCGGTACAGACAATACACGCTCCTACGTCTCACAACAAGAAACAAGTCTTAGTGGTAAGTGTAGGGTCGAATCCCACAGGGAGTGAGGAACTACTTTGTTCTCCAACGACAAACTGAGGTGTCACAGGTCTCAATCGTATACTCTGCACAAGAAACTACACAAGATCAATAATAACTGACTCAACCTAAACACTACTCTAGATTGACTCGCAATAGTACGAGATCTATTGTAACGTGTAAGTTAACCCAAGTCATTTCACAAGGAAAGTCTAAAAGGGCTTCTAGTAGTATCGGGAGAAAAGCAATAAAAGAAGATTTAAAACTAAAAACTTGAATTTAAACTTAACCTAGGCAAGAATTTAAACAACTTAAATTAAACCTAACTTGTGAAATTAAATACTTGTAAATTAACAACCAACTAATCTAGGCGTGAAACTAAAGTGCATAATTTAAATTGCATTATTAAAAAGAAAGCATAAGCATGAACGAAAGACGTAAACATGTTTAAACAAAATAAATTGAATTGAATTAAAAAATACCGTAAACGTCATGAACGTGTAATCGTGTCACTCAATCACAAGCCAAGAATAAAAACTGAACAAAACTAAATCAAAACCTAACTAAGAACAATGAAAATTCGAACACTATGAAAGCAAGTAAATCCTAAGTTTCGGATGCCAAGGGAAAAAGATCTCAAAGGCGTCTAAAACTAGGGCAAAAGATTATTTTACAATGAAAATTAAACCCTATTTATAGACATCAAATTCCTCTTGATCACCATGAAAGTTGCCATGCAAATTAGAACTCTAAAGGCAATAAAATCGTGTAAGATAAGGCAACTCCAGCTGGATGCGCGCTCTGCAAAACACTTCTACTCTGGCCAAATTCGTAGCTCTGTATCGGCAAGGCAGAGCTAAAAATTAACTTTGTAGTAGCGCGCTCTGAGTAGTGCAGAGCTGAAAAGTCAGCTCTGCATAGTTGACTCTGTCATTCAGAGCTGCATAAGTTAGCTCCGTAAAATTCAGCTCTGGCGATAAGTGCAGAGCTGAAAAGTCAGCTCTGTAGAGTTGACTCTGGCGAGTAGTTCAGAGCTGAAAAGTCAGCTCTGTAAAGTTGACTCTGGTGAGTAGTGCAGAGCTGAAAAGCCAGCTCTGTAAAGTTAACTCTGGTGAGTAGTGCAGAGCTGAAAAGTCAGCTCTGTAAAGTTGACTCTGCTCTTCCGGGTTTACTCTGGCGAGTAGTGCAGAGCTGAAAAATCAGCTCTGGAAAGTTGACTCTGCTCTGCATGTTGGCTCTGCTCTGCTACAAAGCTATCTTCGCAGCTCTGCTCTGTCGAGCGTCTCCGCTCTGCTCTGCAATGCGGGCCTTCACACTCTGGCGTGGGCCTTCAGCTCTGCAGCGGGCTTTTCAGCTCTGCAGTCCAGAGTATGCACATAAACACGATTCTTAGCCCCAAAATCTCTAAAATTTGCACTCTTCCATCTATATAACCTAAATCTCCTGCAAAGCATAAAATAACACATAAAAACGCACCAATTTCCAGAAGATTATCTAAAAATAAGTGACTCAACCCAAAACACCCAAGGGATTGACTCGCAATCGTACGAGGTCGTCCTAGTGTAATAAGCTAACCCAAGTCGTCTCTCAAGGAAGGCTAAACATGGCTCTGATCATGCTACGCACAGAAGACAAGAAATAAACCTAAACACTCTAATCAGAAGGTTAGGTCTGACACTCTCTCTCCGATTAACTAATGCGTAATTAAAATAAAGCATATAAATCTATCTAGGTGAAAGATAGGAAGCAGGCAAAGAAAGCAATAAGACAACGTAAAGAACTAGGGTTCTAATCTAACAATCTAGAAAGCAATAATTATATCCAAAATCATAAAGTAATAATTATCTAGGCAAGGGAAATAAACAAGCATGAAAATCTATGGCAAACACTAATCATGATTTATCGTAAGGAACATGTAAACAAAAAGCAACATAATTTCAACGGAGTATTACTCTAACAAATCATCCAACAATCTAACTATACTAACTAGGCAATAAGATTAACAAAGCATAAATCAATGTTAAATATCATTATCCAAATGTATTCACTTATCTAAGAAAAGAAAAACCAAGAAATCTTGTAAAATTCGATAAATCAATAGATAGAACTTACAATTGATGAAAGGAAACAACGATCTAGCGTAATCCGAGAGTTTCTAATGTGTTTCTCCCTATCAAAACACTAGGAAAATACAGTAAAATGGAGTTGGAGGCTGCTGGGGTCGAGAATGGGCTCCAAAAACCTAAAAAATGGGTTTTAAACCCTCAAAAACATAACTGCAGACCGCCCAGGGACGGAGGCCGCCGTGGGACGGCGGCCGCCGTGGACGGCGCCCGCCGTGCCACGGCGCCGCCGTGTATGCCTTTCGCAGACTGCAATGCGCAGCGTTTTTGTTTTGGTCCGTTCTCCCTCGTTTCAAGTCGGATTTTAGATCCGTTTTCGCCTACGAACTCGTATCGAGACGAACTTCGATTCTTCTTCAGACCATTCAACTAAATTCTGACTTTACTTTTGTTCACATATCAATCAACGTGAGCACAAAATCCTGAGACAACAAAATTAGCACAAAAGCTCAAATCAATCAACTCTTGAGTGAAAGAGACCAAAATAAAAGTCAAAATAAGTCGTCAACACCCACAAATTCATCAAAAAATAGGGCTAAACAACCCCCCCACACTTGATCCTTTGCTTGTCCTCAAGCAAAGTCACGACACCAAATGATAGTTCACAAGAAAACTTCCTCACCATTCACATCTCCAACCAATCTAAGTCTCTTAGCCATTACATTCCTCACGAGATGTTCATTGTTAAGATTTTAAGAAGCAACAACCACATGATACAATTCAATCCGATCAGACCCGATTCTCCGCTAGAGGTGAGTTTCCTAATGTAATTGCCTTTATAATCAAATCCCATTTCCCTTGAAGATGATAAACAATCAAACCAAATCTCAATTTTATACATCTTTCTTTTCAAGGTGATGTTATTCCATTCTCAATAGATGGGCCAACTTTCGTGAGATCAACAGTTTTGGAGGTAATCCAAAATGTTCTCACGTGGTTTTCCATGCTCATAACACTACCGTCAGAGGAGCAGAGACCCAGAGCTACAGAAAACTTCACAACAAACCAACATTCAAACTCAAGGGATAAGATCGTAGGCTATCACAATGAAAACACTCCCTCTAGCATCTACCGGACAAATCACGTCAAGAATAGCTCATAAGGATGTTGCATCCAAAACATTAAACAACTTACATCAAGTGAGAAATATGCATAGCCTGAGAGATGTTTAGCCCTATTTTGTGATAAATCGCTGGGTGTTTACGTGTTATATTGACTTTTATTTTGGTCTCTTTCACTTAAGAGTTGAATGATTTGAGCTTTTGTGCTAATTTTGTTGTCTCAGGATATTGTGCTCACATTGATTGATATGTGAACAAAATTAAAGTCAGAATTTAGTTGAATGGTCTGATGAAGAATCAAAGTTCGTCTCGATACGAGTTCGTAGGCGAAAACGGATCTAAAATCCGACTTGAAACGAGGGAGAACGGACCAAAACAAAAACGCCGCGCGCACGGCGCCCGCCTAGCCTCGCCGCTCGCCTACTTTGGATTCACGAAAGGGGTAGTAGGCGGCCGCCTACTTCTCTAGGCCACCGCCTACTTCTAGGCCACCGCCTCCGGGTAGGCGGCCGCCTACTCTTGCAGCCACCGCCTACTTCTAGGCCACCGCCTACTTCTAGGCGGCCGCCTACTTCTAGGCGGCCGCCTACTGCGTGATCTGGCAGTTACGAATTTTTTAGTTTAAAACCCATCTTTAGGGTTTCACTTTAAACTCTCGTCTCCAGCAGCCTCCATAGGCGATTTTCACCTCTTTCTTAAGGTTTTTAGAGTTTCACAACACTTACTTTCGATCTTGGATTCATTGGATTGCTTTGGATGTCAATTAACATTTCATCCGATTGGATTTCCTTGGATTGCTACGTTATGTAAGAACTCATTTCGATTCTCTTGGTTATTTTATTTGAATCTTTATTTTGTGTTTTGATTAATATGATGATTGGAGATAATTGCTGTTGAGTTTAGATAATCTACGTGATTCGTAGCTTGTTGCTATTGTTTACCCTTTTCCTTTCTTGTTGATGAATATTTAGAGATTTCTTTTATGGAGATTAAGATTTTCTTGCATTCGAATCTTATGCTTGATTGAGTTTCTTGCCTAGGTAGTTATTAATCTTTGATGTTTACAAGTTTATGATCGTTTGAGTTAGTGTTGGAGTTGGAAACTCTAGTTGATTTCGTTAATGTTCAAATGCCTTGTTCTAGTTAGTTCGTCGTTGAGTTGCTTGTGAAATTCTCTTTGATTGTGTGTGTTTGCTTAACATTCATTTGATTAAATGTTAATATGTTATTTCGCCTAGATAATCGTTGTTTATGGTGATGAATTGATGATTGCTTTCTAGATTGCTAGTTTAGAACCCTAGCTTTGTTTGCCTTTTTGCATTCTTATTGGCTTTCTATCTTTTGCCTAGTTAACTTTATATGCTTTATTTTAATTACGCATTAGTTAATCGGAGAGAAAGTGTCAGACCCAAACTTCTGATCAGAGTGTTTAGGTTTATTTCATGTTTTCTGTGCGTAGCATGATCAAAGCCCTGTCTAGCCTTCCTTGAGAGACGACTTGGGTTAGCTTATTACACTAGGACGACCTCGTACGATTGCGAGTCAATCCATTAGGTGTTTTGGGTTGAGTCAAATTTTGGCGCCGTTGCCGGGGAAGGCTTTAGGCATTTGATTGTGTTGCATTATTTTCCGTGTTTATTTTTGTTTATTTCTTTTGACTCGGTTATTTTCTTCCTCCGGTGCGTTTGATTTGTTTGTTCGTGTTGTGTATGCAAGGACGTAGAAGCTTGAAGAGAAAGCTTGCACCTTACTACGACAACATTCATCGACCTCGGGAGGTTATTTCAAGCCTGGAGAAGGAGTCCGAGTCCAGTTCGAGAAGTTTTGTGGAATCACCGTTTCGAGAGAAAAATTGTAAAGAGAGAATTGCTTCCAATCCCATTCTGGAAGCTTTTGAGGAGACACTTTCAGTGCATTCTGAAAAAGAAGAAGAAGCTTGGCCCAATCCTGACCAAGAAGCAATGGCGGAGCAGAATGTTCAGTACATGGGAGATTTTTCCAGGCCAGTTATTGGGACCACTAGCACTTCTGCGATAGTGCTTCCCACGGCGGTCCGGAATTATAATCTGAAGCCCAATGATTCAAACCTGTTGCCGCTCTTTTATGGGATGCCCAGTGAGGACGCCTTGCAGTTCATCCGTGATTTCTGCACCCAAGTGCAGACCTTCCCACTGCTGGAACTCACCGAGGATCAGTTGAGACTCAAGTGCTTACCCTACGCACTCAAGGACCGGGCGAGAACGTGGTTGCTGTCCCTGCCGCCGAACTCCATCACTACATGGGGAGAGGCGTGTGAGAAGTTCATGCTCAAGTACTACCCTAATCACAAGACTCAAGAGATTAGGAGCCAAATAATGAACTTCATGCAAGGAGCTGACGAGCCTCTCCACGAGGCTTGGGAGAGATTCCAAGAGCTCCTCCGCCAGTGCCCGCAGCACCAGCTAGCACCCGTCATGTTGATGCAGTTCTTCTATGACGGATTGATCCAGACGGCACAGTTTATGGTGGACAGTACAGCAGGGGGCAACATTGCCCGGAAGACAGCTGATGAGCTCAAAGGGATTTTCGAAACACTTGCCGCGAGTTCTCAACAGAAATCAGTTAGAGGAAGGAGGGTTGAAGCCAATGCAGTAGCTCCCAACAATGAGCTTCAGAAGCAAGTAGCAGAATTGATGAGGCAAGTTCAGCACCTCAAGATGAACCAGGCAGAAGCCCCACCAGTTCACGCGCCACCAGCAGAAGGATGTGGAATTTGTAGCGATTTTGGTCATGGAACCAACGCGTGCCATCGCATGGGGGGATTCACACCTGAAGGAGAAGCAGAGGTCTATGCTGCTCAGAGCTATCCGGGGAGGCCTCAATTTGAACAGAGGCCTATCTTTAATCAAGGGCAACAAAGCTCCAATTTGGGTTGGAGAGCTCAGCAGCAGAACTACACTCAAGCTTATCAGCAGCAGCAGCCCCCGCAGTATCAGCAGTATCAACAGTTCCCTATGCAACAAGGGAATTTTCAGCAGCAGCAGCAATACCAGAATGCCTCCCAACAGTGTCAGAAGCAAGCTCAACCGCAGAAGCCGTCTCTCGAGGACACCATGCAGTCCTTCATGGAGATGACCAAACAGAACATGGAGTCTCAGAGTGCTACCATCAAGCGCCTCGAGACTACAGTTGGGCAACTTACAGGAGCCCTAAATCAGCTGCAGCAAGAACAGCCAACTGGGAAGTTCCTAAACCAGGACAAACAGCCGCGTCAAGCTCATGCCGTGGCGGTAATCAAGGAAACTACCCCAATAACCACGGGGAAATGGAGAAGCAGAACCGTGCAAGCAATCAAGGCAACCCAATGCCCCAGTGAGCCACTGCCACCTGTCACTGTTGCACCAGACCAACCACCACCCAAGCAAGGAGATCCAGGTAGCTTTATCGTTGATATTAGCTTAGGAAGGGTTGAAAAGGTCTTGGGAATGCTTGATTTGGGCGCGGCAGTCAATTTGATGCCGCTTGATATTTTTGAGAGGTTGGGAAATAAAGAGCTGAAATGCACGAACATTAAGATAGAACTAGCTGACGGCTCCATTAGCAGCCCACGAGGCCTTGTCGAGGATGTTGAGGTAGTCGTGAGGGGGATTAGTATTTTAGCTGACTTTGTTGTACTTGATGTGGGAAAAGGGATTAGAGGCGAGAATGGGCATCTCGTGCTACTTGGCTGACCCTTTATGGCTACCACCCATACTCGCATCGATGTGGGTACGAGAACTGTAAGTATGGTAGGGGCAGGTAGAGCGGTAACATTCTCAGTTTTTGATAAAAAACCTACTACCCCCACTTCCTTAATTCAAATCTGCTCTTATGTTGAAACATTTGATGCTTTGGATGAGGATTGTATTGTGCAGGAATTCCTTAATAAGTTTCAGGAGGAGGACGAGATTGTGGAGGAATTCCTTGCTACCTTGCAGGATGAAGCTGACATTGAGCAGGAATCTCTGGATAAGCTGCACGAGGAAGGTGATATTGAGCAAGGCTTTCTGTGTGCCTTGCTCCTAGAAGAGAAGCTTGATGAGGTTGGGTCATTCAATCTCGTGAGATGTGTGGATAGAGGGCCATCCCAGGATACGAGCATGGAGGACTCATTTGGAGGACCCGCAGCTGCAATTCAAGAAGATGTGTTTACAAGGGCGCTAAGGCAGCTGGATCTTCAATCGGATTTTGGTTAAGGGGTTCTCTTAGTCGGGCTGGCGACTTAAAAACTAGCGCTGCATGGGAGGCAACCCATGTTTTCTTGCTTTTTCTTGTTTCGTTTTTCTTTCATTTTATTTGTGTTGTGTTTTGTTGCTTCTGCTGTTTGGTGCAGGTTGTTGCGTTGGAGACTGCTTGTTCTATGGATGAGAGAGAGGCAGACATCGTGGGACACTACAGACTCACCACTGGATCGGTATTTAGGGAAGTTTCCTCTTTCACCTCTCTTTTTGTTTGCACTGAGGACAGTGCCAGATTTTAAGTGGGGGGGGTGTTTGTTGGTAGTTGTGAATCCTGTGGGTGTCTTTTTGTTGTGTTCTTGGGCTTTCTTGTGTGGGGCAAATGGTCTCCTTTATCTTGATTGTTGTTTGGCTTCAAGTAATAATGCACACTTTGATGATTTGTTCACAAGTAAATTTCATGCTTTGTGTTGGCTTGGTTGCTATCTTTGTCTCTCAGGCTATGCATATTCCTCTCTTGATGTAAGTTGTTTAATGTTTTGGATGCAACACCCTTATGAGCTATTTTTGACGTGATTTGTCCGGTAGATGCTAGAGGGAGTGTTTTCATTGTGATAGCCTACGATCTTATCCCTTGAGTTTGAATGTTGGTTTGTTGTGAAGTTTTCTATAGCTTTGGGTCTCTGCTCCTCTGACAGTAGTGTTATGAGCATGGAAAACCACGTGAGAACATTTTGGATTACCTCCAAAAGTGTTGATCTCACGAAAGTTGGCCCATCTATTGAGAATGGAATAACATCACCTTTAAAAGAAAGATGTATAAAATTTGATTTGGTTTGATTGTTTATCATCTTCAAGGAAAATGGGATTTGATTATAAAGGCAATCACATTAGGGAATTCACCTCTAGCGGAGAATTGGGTCTGATCGGATTGAATTGTATCATGTGGTTGTTGCTTCTTAAAATCTTAACAATGAACATCTCGTGAGGAATGTGAATAGCTAAGAGACTTAGATTGGTTGGAGATGTGAATGGTGAGGAAGTTTTCTTGTGAACTATCTTTTGGTGTCGTGACTTTGCTTGAGGACAAGCAAAGGATCAAGTGTGGGGGGGTTGTTTAGCCCTATTTTGTGATAAATCGCTGGGTGTTTACGTGTTATATTGACTTTTATTTTGGTCTCTTTCACTTAAGAGTTGAATGATTTGAGCTTTTGTGCTAATTTTGTTGTCTCAGGATATTGTGCTCACATTGATTGATATGTGAACAAAATTAAAGTCAGAATTTAGTTGAATGGTCTGATGAAGAATCAAATTTCGTCTCGATACGAGTTCGTAGGCGAAAACGGATCTAAAATCCGACTTGAAACGAGGGAGAACGGACCAAAACAAAAACGCCGCGCGCACGGCGCCCGCCTAGCCTCGCCGCTCGCCTACTTTGGATTCACGAAAGGGGTAGTAGGCGGCCGCCTACTTCTCTAGGCCACCGCCTACTTCTAGGCCACCGCCTCCGGGTAGGCGGCCGCCTACTCTTGCAGCCACCGCCTACTTCTAGGCCACCGCCTACTTCTAGGCGGCCGCCTACTGCGTGATCTGGCAGTTACGAATTTTTTAGTTTAAAACCCATCTTTAGGGTTTCACTTTAAACTCTCGTCTCCAGCAGCCTCCATAGGCGATTTTCACCTCTTTCTTAAGGTTTTTAGAGTTTCACAACACTTGCTTTCGATCTTGGATTCATTAGATTGCTTTGGATGTCAATTAACATTTCATCCGATTGGATTTCCTTGGATTGCTACGTTATGTAAGAACTCATTTCGATTCTCTTGGTTATTTTATTTGAATCTTTATTTTGTGTTTTGATTAATATGATGATTGGAGATAATTGTTGTTGAGTTTAGATAATCTACGTGATTCGTAGCTTGTTGCTATTGTTTACCCTTTTCCTTTCTTGTTGATGAATATTTAGAGATTTCTTTTATGGAGATTAAGATTTTCTTGCATTCGAATCTTATGCTTGATTGTGTTTCTTGCCTAGGTAGTTATTAATCTTTGATGTTTACAAGTTTATGATCGTTTGAGTTAGTGTTGGAGTTGGAAACTCTAGTTGATTTCGTTAATGTTCAAATGCCTTGTTCTAGTTAGTTCGTCGTTGAGTTGCTTGTGAAATTCTCTTTGATTGTGTGTGTTTGCTTAACATTCATTTGATTAAATGTTAATATGTTATTTCGCCTAGATAATCGTTGTTTATGGTGATGAATTGATGATTGCTTTCTAGATTGCTAGTTTAGAACCCTAGCTTTGTTTGCCTTTTTGCATTCTTATTGGCTTTCTATCTTTTGCCTAGTTAACTTTATATGCTTTATTTTAATTACGCATTAGTTAATCGGAGAGAAAGTGTCAGACCCAAACTTCTGATCAGAGTGTTTAGGTTTATTTCATGTTTTCTGTGCGTAGCATGATCAAAGCCCTGTCTAGCCTTCCTTGAGAGACGACTTGGGTTAGCTTATTACACTAGGACGACCTCGTACGATTGCGAGTCAATCCATTAGGTGTTTTGGGTTGAGTCAAGAGACAAAGATAGCAACCAAGCCAACACAATTCATGAAATTTACTTGTGAACAAATCATCAAAGTGCGCATTATTACTTGAAGCCAAACAACAATCAAGATAAAGGAGACCATTTGCCCCACACAAGAAAGCCCAAAAACACAACAAAACCCATAGGATCAACAAACACCCCCTTACACTTAAAATCTAGCACTGTCCTCAGTGCTCGCAAAAAGAGGGGTGAAAGAGAAAAACTTCCCTGAATATCGATCCAAGTGGCGAGCCTGCACCAATCTCTCATGATGTCTGCCTATCTCTCATCCATAGAACAAACAATCTCCAACGCACCAACCTGCACCAAACAACAGAAAAACAGAAACACAAACCCAAACAAAACGAAAGAAAAACGAAAACAAGGGAAAGCAACAAAAACATGGGTTGCCTCCCATGCAGCGCTAGTTTTTAAGTCGCCAGCCCGACTAAGAGGATCCCTTAACCAAAATCCGATTGAAGCGTCAGCTGCTTAAGGGCCTGTGTAAACACGTCTTCTTGAATTGCAGCTGCGGGTCCTCCAAATGAGCGCTCCATGCTCATATCATGAGATGGTCTTCTATCCACACATCTAAGGAGATCGAGTGACACAACCTCCTCAAGCTTCTCTTCGAGTAGCAAGGCACACAGAAAGCCTTGCTCTATATCATCTTCCTCTTGCAGTTTTTCCAGAAATTCCTGCTCAATGTCAGCCTCATCCTGTAAGTTAGCAAGGAATTCTTCCACAATCTCGACCTCCTCCTGTAACTTATAAAGAAAGTCCTGCACAATACAGTTCTCATCCAAAACATCAAAAGTCTCAACATAAGAGCAGTTTTGCAATAAGGGGGTACGAGTAGGAGATTTCTTATCAAAAACAGAGAAAGTTACAGACCTCCCTGCCCCCGCCATACTCAAATTTCCAGTACTCACGTCAATACGAGTATGGGTGGTGGCCATAAAAGGTCGGCCAAGCAAAACAAGATGCCCATTCTCTCCTCTAATCCCTTTTCCCACATCAAGGACAACAAAATCAGCCAAAACTCTAATCCCCCTCACAACAACCTCAACATCCTCAACAAGGCCTCGTGGGCTGCTAATAGATCCGTCAGCTAGCTCTATCTTCATATTCGTGCATTTCAGCTCTTTATTACCCAATTTCTCAAAAATATCAAGCGGCATCAAATTGACTGCCGCGCCCAAATCAAGCATTCCAAAAACCTTTTCGACCCCACCTAAGCTAATATCAAAAATAAAGCTACCTGGATCTCCTTGCTTGGGTGGTGGTTGGTCTGGTGCAACAGTGACAGGTGGCAGTGGTTCACTGGGGCATTGGGTAGCCTTGATTGCTTCCACGGTTTTGCTTCTCCATTTCCCCATGGTTATTGGGGCATTTTCCTTGACTACCGCCACAGCATGAGCTTGATGCGGCTGTTTGTCTTGATCTGGGAACTTCCTTGTTGGTTGTTGTTGCTGCAGCTGATTCAAGGCTCCTGTTAGTTGCCCAAATATAGTCTCGAGGCGCTTGATGGTGGCACTCTGAGCCTCCATCGCCTGTTTGCTAGCTTGCATGAAAGCTTGCATCTGATCTTCAAATAAGGGGCCTGGAGGTTGGTGCTGCTGAGGTGGGTAGAACAGCTGCTGGTTCTGATAACCCATAGGCTGCTGGAATTGACAGTATTGAGAACTCTGCCCGTGTCCTTGCATGTGACCCTGGAGTTGCCTACTCGAATACCCTTGTGCAGCAAAGACTTCTACGCCTCTTTCATAAGGACGCTCGCCCATCCTATGGCACTCGTTGGCTCCATGGCCATACTCGCTGCATATGCCACAACTCTCGACATTAGGCTCACGGGTGCGAGGTGATTCCACCCTACTCATCTTTAACTGCTGCATCTCTCTCATAATTTCTACCACCTGCTTCCGCAACTCATACTGGGGTGCCACTGCACTGGCCTCAGCATTCCTTCCACGGACTGATTTCTGTTGTGAGCTCTCAGCAAGGGTCTTGAAAATCTCCTTAAGCTCGTCGGCGGTCTTCCTAGCGATGTTACCTCCTGCCGTGCTGTCCACCATGAATTGAGCAGTCTGTACCAGCCCGTCATAAAAAAATTGCATCAACATCACAGTGGTCAGTTGGTGCTGCGGGCACTGGCGGAGGAGTTCTTGAAATCTCTCCCAAGCCTCATGAAAAGGCTCGTCCGCTCCTTGGATGAAGTTCATGATTTGAACTCTGATCTCCTGTGTCTTGTGACTCGGGTAGTACTTCAGCATGAACTTCTCACACGCCTCCCCCCAAGTGGTTATGGAGTTGGGCGGCAGAGATAGCAGCCACGTCCTTGCCAGATCCTTAAGTGCATATGGGAGGCACTTAAGCTTTAGCTGCTCCTCTGTGAGGTCCAACAGCGGAAAAGTTTGCACTTGGGTGCAGAAGTCTCTGATAAACTGCAGGGCATCTTCATTCGGCAGCCCATAGAAGAGGGGGAGCAAACTTGAATCATTGGGCTTCAGGTTGTAATTCCTGACTGCAGTGGGGAGCACAATAGCTGAGTTCGTGGCCTCTATGACAGGCCGGGTAAAATCCCCCATGTACTGCAAATTTCTTCCTGCCATCTTCTCAACTCCAACGCTAGACAAAAGAGACTCGGTACCCTCTCCTAGGCTTCAAGCACCTCGCGTGCACGGTGAGTGTTGTCAAGTAGAATGCCAAATTCCTGTTAAGACTTTAACTCCCTAGCAACACAACACTCAACAAAACAGATCAAACGCACCAGTGGGAGAAAGAAAATAACCGAGCAAAAATAAAAATAAAATAAACACGGAAAACAAAGTAGCACAACCAAACGCCTAAAGCCTTCCCCGGCAACGGCGCCAAAATTTGACTCAACCCAAAACACCCAAGGGATTGACTCGCAATCGTACGAGGTCGTCCTAGTGTAATAAGCTAACCCAAGTCGTCTCTCAAGGAAGGCTAAACATGGCTCTGATCATGCTACGCACAGAAGACAAGAAATAAACCTAAACACTCTAATCAGAAGGTTAGGTCTGACACTCTCTCTCCGATTAACTAATGCGTAATTAAAATAAAGCATATAAATCTATCTAGGCGAAAGATAGGAAGCAGGCAAAGAAAGCAATAAGACAACGTAAAGAACTAGGGTTCTAATCTAACAATCTAGAAAGCAATAATTATATCCAAAATCATAAAGTAATAATTATCTAGGCAAGGGAAATAAACAAGCATGAAAATCTATGGCAAACACTAATCATGATTTATCGTAAGGAACATGTAAACAAAAAGCAACATAATTTCAACGGAGTATTACTCTAACAAATCATCCAACAATCTAACTATACTAACTAGGCAATAAGATTAACAAAGCATAAATCGATGCTAAATATCATTATCCAAATGTATTCACTTATCTAAGAAAAGAGAAACCAAGAAATCTTGTAAAATTCGATAAATCAATAGATAGAACTTACAATTGATGAAAGGAAACAACGATCTAGCGTAATCCGAGAGTTTCTAATGTGTTTCTCCCTATCAAAACACTAGGAAAATACAGTAAAATGGAGTTGGAGGCTGCTGGGGTCGAGAATGGGCTCCAAAAACCTAAAAAATGGGTTTTAAACCCTCAAAAACATAACTGCAGACCGCCCAGGGACGGAGGCCGCCGTGGGACGGCGGCCGCCGTGGACGGCGCCCACCGTGCCACGGCGCCGCCGTGTATGCCTTTCGCAGACTGCAATGCGCAGCGTTTTTGTTTTGGTCCGTTCTCCCTCGATTCAAGTCGGATTTTAGATCCGTTTTCGCCTACGAACTCGTATCGAGACGAACTTCGATTCTTCTTCAGACCATTCAACTAAATTCTGACTTTACTTTTGTTCACATATCAATCAATGTGAGCACAAAATCCTGAGACAACAAAATTAGCACAAAAGCTCAAATCAATCAACTCTTGAGTGAAAGAGACCAAAATAAAAGTCAAAATAAGTCGTCAACACCCACAAATTCATCAAAAAATAGGGCTAAACAATAAGCTCATGCAAACCCCAAAATTTAGAACAATTAAGCATAAATCAATAACAAAAGGGTGGGATTGTCGGTTAGGTCATAACTGTTGTCAACATTCGTTTCGGTCATAGGCATACTGATGATCCGTCCATGATCCATATAAACTCAAGGCATGGCCCAAAGACATTGGGGCGTTTCAAGAGGTTATACTTCTCACTTAGGATGGTTAAGTCCATTGTAGTCACTTGGTCTGAAGGTCACACAATCCCCGGTCACAAGGCAGTGCTTCATTTCTTCTTAGATGGTAGTCATACTCGTTACTCACCAAGTATGACCCTCACCAACCTTCTCTCCCGAGGTCCCCAACTCTGCACTTTGAGTGACATATGCCTCCTGGACACAACCATTTCCGGCTTGTTAGCCGACCAGTCATAGACATGCTACAGCGCAGAAGTTACCTTTCTCGTTTGATAACCATGGCTTGATGCCTCGTCACAGCTGGTGGATAGTCTCTAGAGAAGCCCAAGACTGAGGAAGGACAGTGTATCCCATCAATCCTTTCCCCACCTTCCGGATCTACAACGCCTTTTATTGACGTTGCTCAGCTACTTGGTCTTGGGTATACCGGTTGTCACGCCCTGGTATACCCCGCCCTTTGCTTGGTACGGACAGCGTTTTATCGAACGGAGATCACCCATTAGGCTTCTACTGCCCATGGTTTCGAACAGATCCTTCCGGAACTATGAGACTCAACCGAAAGAATAAATGCCTCACGAATGTTTACATGTTGACAACAATTATTTCCACCCCTAAAATCTCACCGAAGGATCTACTCACACATAGCAGAATTCATAAATGCGAAATGAATTAAACACATCTATAACAAAAAGGAAATACTTGAATAAGAGAAATAATACCTAAGGCCTTAACCTTGTTCAAACGGAAAGCAAACGGAAATAGGAATAAGCACTGAAAATATAAATTGTTTTGAATGCCACAACTCGGCAGGATTAAAGTAGTAATCTAAGTAAAACAAGAGTTCAAAAGGGCCAAGAGCTTCTTCACGCCGCACATCTTCAACCTTTTATACTGCCAAACGGTGAAGGTCTAACCCTAGCTGCGCCAGCTTCATATCTTCATCGAGATCTTCTTTCCTTCTTTAGCTCAATCCTTGATTGATCCGATTGAAGATAGCTTCCAGCTGCATGCTGTAGTCAACCTTTCCCTTTCTCCAGATTCTTCCAGCTCCTTCTTCGTTCTTCTGCATCCTTCCTCTAAATCTTCGAGATTTACTTTTTTTTCTTGGCTTCGGCTGTCTGCTTCTCATTGTAGTGGTCAGACGGATTGCTTCATGCCGTTTGACTCATACCAGGTGGGTTGCTTCGGGTTCCCATGCCCCAAGTTAGACTGGTGAGGTACTGCGCCTAGGCTCCATGCTGGTAAACATAACATTGCAATCTGGGCTTGGTAATGCCCATTCCAACCACATTTCTTCTGTTTCCGCTCTACTGGGCCTTCGTTCCCCGACAACTTTGTTTTCCCCTGGACAGACCAGAACTGACTCAAATAAAGAGAAAAAATAGGGCCAAATGGCCCAAAAGTCGAAGACGCATCAATCGATTATGTTTAATATTCCTTCTTTGCAGTAGAAGTTCATCTTGAATTTTGCATCCCTCATGTTTGGCCTTTTGTATACCCATTCAACCTGTTAATATCATGTTTAAAAAAAGAAAAAAAAATCAGTACAGTTTCTTATCAATGTAGATTGTAATAACCCACTAGTAGTAAAATATACGAAGTTTATGAATTATAAACTGAAGTAATGAATTATGTATTAGTGATTTTTAATTCACTGGCAATATACAGAGATTACTTCTGTATTGGATCTTTAAGGCTCGAATTCACAACCAAGCACAGCTCCAATTCACAACCAATCTCTAGTTATTGGTTTTGAATTCAATTTTTCAATATCAATTTGACAAATAATAGTATATTTATGCACATTCATGCTTCAAGACATATATGTTTTGTAATTTTCAACTAAGAATGGTGTTTTTGTGATTTCACAACCAATACTTGGGCTTGGTTTTGAATTGAATATGTAATGCTCGAATTCACAACCAACCACAGCTCCAATTCACAACCAAAAGCCCTAGCTCCAATTCACAACCGAAAGCCCTAAATATTGCTCGTGAATTTTAGAACAGTTTGATGTTAATATGTGTTAGGTCCTGAGGGTCTCGAATAGGTGTATAGGGGGGAATACACCTATAGGCTATTTTCAAATCAATCTGCCGACCTCAATCAGAGGGATCTCAGTCAGAGATCAAAACGAAACTTTACAAGCAAACAAAGACTCCTGTTTTACTGAAATCAGTTTTGACCAAACATGATTGATGACTGATACTGAAAGCTCTTCAATAAAGAGTTATCAGTTAAGTTGCTGGAACTTAACTGATGCAAGTAAGGGCTTCAGTCGTGTTTGCTAAAAATAGAGATGATAACACTCTTCCTGACTATCGAAAGATAGATCAGTCAGACTGATATCATACGCAGTGGAAATTAAACTTAGTTTCGAAATAGCCTCGGTGGAGCAAGTTGTTGGTTAAGGTTTCTCTTTGCAGTTAGTCAGTATTCAGTTTTATCAATTGAAATAACACAAGTAAGAATGTAAAACTGAAAGCTGTAAACAACACAGAGACTTTTACGTGGTTCGGAACCTTTCCTACATCCACGGTTGGTTGATCAGACCAACAATCCACTCCGCAAGTGCTTAACAGGTGCACTGTAAACCGAACCGTGTGCTTGCCGGGTGCACACAACCGTACACTGAAGATAACCCTTCTCCAGTACCCGCGCTTCACTCGCACAGGATTTTCCTTGCTTAACACAACCCGTGCTAAGACTTCCTAGAGTCAGAAAACCCTTCTGATCTTCGAATCACTCAAAACACTCTTATGGGGGGGAGGTTTGAACGAGTGCCAACTATACTTACAAAGAACAAGTTCTTTGAAGCAAGTTTGACCTTTGGCTTCTGGGTAAACATATATATGCCTAGGGTCTAAGAGAATGTATGTAATCAGTAGTGACTGATTTTGGCTTTGGAATTCTCTTCTTCGATTCAAGCTATTTGGGAGTTTAAGCTTAAGGCTGAGTAGCAATTTCGGCAGAGCTTCAGCTTGTGTTGTTGAATCGGTGAAGGTTGAAGTGATCCTCGAGCGCTATTTGTAGGAGAACTCTTGAATAGATCCGTTGGCGTAAATCATCCTCAAGATTTCTTCTGTTGGAGAGCAATTCGAATTTGGGCTGAGGCTTCAATCTTCGAGGTTCCTTGTCTGGGTGGAAATGGCTCTCTTTGATGGACAGGAGATGTGACGTCTCTGAAAAGTAACCACCAGATAGGAGTGACCTCTGTAGAGATAAGATCCTGAGATCTCTGCATTTAATGCAGTTGTACTTGTTGAGTACGTGGCTTCCTCTGAACGTTGGAAGATCAGTCCGAGGAGGAATGTTCAACTGATACTTGACTTTAGTATCAGTCCTTTGCACGCATTAAGTAATCAGTCTTCAACTGATTCTTCAACTGATACTTCAGTTGGGATCTGCAGTCTTCAGTCTTCAGTCCTTCGTTCTTCAGTCTTCAGTCTTCAGTCTTCGACACCGTACACTAAACTAGAAACGAACTCTAACACTTGAGTTCAAAACAATTCTAGTCTATTACAATTAAGTCCTATGATTTTTGGTATCATCAAAACATGGGTTAGGATATTCAACAAGGTTCCCAACAATTTCCCCCTTTTTGATGATGCCAAAATCACACAGCAGTTCTAGACACCAAAAAGACTAAACTCACAGTACAAGTTCTAAACATGGGGTGAAAACAGTTCCCCCTTAACAATAAAACCTAAAAACTTGTACTTAGAGTTAAGAACGAAAACAGTTCTAAAACAGAACAAGGGAGAAGACAGAAAAACCATAATCAGAGCCTGGACAACGAGTCATTGTCTTCAGGTTGAGATCAAAAAGAAGTTCTTTTCATTAAAAAAGACTGATAAGCCATCAGTCGAGGTACAGAGCAAGACTTACATTGGAGTAAAAAGAAAAACAAAAACATCATGGGAAACCCATGGACTCCAGCAGTCTGCTTGGCTGCGCCTTGAACTTCTTGATCTTCATCTTCTGTCTTCGTGTCTTCATCTTCCTAAGCTTGTTCCACTCTCACTTGTGTTCCGTTGATTTGAGGTCTTATCCTCTTGGCTAATCTTCCTCATGATCATCGGATGAAATAGGATGATCATGGTGCTTAACCGACTTAAGTTCATAAGATTATGCTTCTTTTCCCCCTTTTTGGCAACATAAAAAAGAAGGACAAACCTAAGAAGGAAGCGAAGACCATACGAAGGTAAGTTCGCATGAGGAAGATATTGGGGTTATTGGGGATGCAGAAGGCGAAGGCTTAGAAGGAGGTTAGGAAGAAGAGGGAAATGATGAGGGAGACAAGAAGAGAAGCAGAGGTTTGAAGAGGTGAGGGGTCGTCAATTCAGTGGAGATTGTGAGGGTCTCACTGTTGACGTAGCGCCGGTTGACAACGAGTTCCTGCTCATTGTTGTTGCTCCGCATTGAAGCTTCACAAAAGGCGAGAGGCCTTTTGATGAAGACAATGAAGTCTGTCCTTTTTCAGACAGGTACTACAAACCAATGCACCGGGCATGAGGATGGAAGACACTCGCTTCACTGGATACAAGTGAGGATAGAGCAAACTTTGACGTCGGAGAGACGTTGAGATCCAGTGGAAGGGTCCGGTGAAGACCAGGTATGTGAGCATCATTCTTCCACTCCATGACTTTGCAGTCATATGTTTCTCCTTTTGTCGGAACAATTTTTCTCTGCAACTTTGGAAATATTGAAATTTTTTCTCACAGTGAAGGCTGTGGAGTGTTGTTAGTTGATGCAGAAAAAATTGAGAAGACAATCATGGTATAAATAGACAAGATGTGAACCATGTAAGAAGATGAAAAGATTTTTCGAAAACTGTGCCTAAAATGCATTTGAAGAAAAATTTTGCGTCCGCCGTCACTGCGAGGGACTGTGTCTTCAAAAAGTTGAAAGGCATCATTGCATTCTGTCATGTCAATGAGCTTCTCAAGATATTTTATTGCAGAGGCAAAATGGTTAGAAAGATTTTTGGTAAAGGATCAGAACAAGTTCAATCAAAACAGATTTCCTCTTTTTAAAGATTTTTGTCCTTCTCGGATATTCCATTTTCCAACAATCAGTTAAAGATTTTGAAAGAAATTGATCAGTTAGAGAAAAGTTTTTGAACTAAAAACATAAAACTCTAAACTGAAATAACTGATTTTTAAAAGTAAGCTTTTAAAATACTTACTGATCAACTGAACATTGTAGTCAGTTGATACCACTTGATCCTAGTTGATTCATCAGGATGTTTTCTTCTTCAGATGAGCTTTTGGACTTCATTGCTTTCCACGTTGTAGAAACAGCAGTTGGTGACCACCAGTCAATCATGACTGTTTGAGAAAGTCTTCAAACACAGCATCACTCCTTAGGGTTGATGAGGCCGATCTTTCCACATAGATCAATGAACCTCTCTTCTGGAAGAGCCTTGGTCAGCAGGTCCGCTCTCTGAATAGCAGTGGGAATCCATTCCACAGAGATATTCTTCTTTTCGACATGATCACGGATAAAGTGATGTCGAATAGCAATATGTTTCACTCTGGTGTGATGAACTGGATTCTGGGAGATTGCAATAGCACTGGAGCTGTCGCAATAGATAGGAACTTCCTTTTCATCGATCCCATAGTCCTTTAGTTGATGGACTAACCACAGGATTTGTGAGCAGCAGCTTCCGGCAGCAACATATTCAGCTTCAGTTGTAGAAGTGGCGACTGAAGTCTGCTTCTTTGAAAACCATGAAATGAGCTTGTTGCCTAGAAATTGACAAGTTCCGGAGGTTGATTTGCGATCAAGCTTGCATCCACCGAAGTCTGAGTCTGAATACCCGGTGAGCTTGATGTCGTCGTCTGCTGGATACCACAATCCTAGATTGGGTGTGCCTTTAAGATATTTTAGAATCCGCTTTGATGTATCCAAATGAGCTTCCTTTGGATCTGATTGATATCTCGCACATACCCCGACTGCAAATGCGATGTCTGGTCTGCTCGCAGTCAAATACAGCAAAGATCCAATGATTTCTCTGTACTTCGTCGAAGAGACAGATTTTCCTTCTGAACCTGGATCAACTTTCCAGTTTGTGTTCATTGGAATCTTGACTGACTTCATGTGCTGAATACCGAACTTGGCTATCAGTTCCCTGGCATACTTGGACTGACTGATCAGTATTCCTTCGTTGGTCTGCTTGACTTGCAATCCGAGAAAGAAATTCATTTCTCCCATCATGGACATTTGAAACTTGTTGGTCATGAAGTCAGCAAACTTCTTGCACATGTGTTCGGATTTGGATCCGAAAATTATGTCATCGACATAAATCTGAACAAGCAAGAGATCTTCTCCTTCTTTGAGAGTGAACAGAGTTCTGTCCACAGATCCTTTCTTGAAACCTTGTTCAACAAGATACTCTGAGAGAGTATCATACCACGCTCTTGGTGCTTGCTTCAATCCATAGAGCGCTTTCTTCAGCTTGTACACCTTTTCTGGTCCAGCAACCTCAAATCCTGGAGGTTGTTCTACATAGACTTCATCTGTGAGCACTCCATTGAGAAATGCACACTTGACATCCATTTGGTGTACCTTGAAACCTTTGTGAGCTGCGAAGGCTAAGAAGAGTCTGACTGCTTCCAATCTGACAACTGGAGCAAACGTCTCGTCGTAGTCGATTCCTTCTTCTTGACTGTATCCTTTAGCCACAAGCCTTGCTTTGTTTCTCACAACGTTTCCTTCTTCGTCTTCCTTGTTCTTGAAAATCCATTTCAAGCCAATCACCTTTGCATCGTCTGGTCGATCCACAAGCTCCCAAACTGAATTCCGGTTGAATTCATTTAGTTCTTCTAGAATTGCGATGACCCAATGAGTAGACTTCAGAGCTTCTTCAATATCCTTGGGCTCTGTAGATGATAAGAACCAGCTGAAATCTTATCTTCGTTGATGCAGTTCTGGTTGATGTCGAAGACGATGTTGCACATTGATCTCCGAGTCTTGACGCCATCTGATGGTTCTCCAATGATGTTCTCCTTTGAGTGGAGTTCAAACCATCTTCGATACTTCTTGATTTCTTCTGGAGATGGTCGGGCTTCTTCGGTCAGAATAGTTCTGAGGTGTTGAGCACCTTCTGGAGCAGGGGAGAGTTGAGCTGGATCTGCTTCACCACGTTCAACTCGATCTTCAGCAACTGGAGTTCCCCCTTGACTGATGTCGTCTGCATTGGCTCCAGTCTGAACTTCAGACCTTTGGTTGATCTTCTGATACTGAAGCATCTCAGTATCTTCATCTTTGCCTGGTCCCCACACCAAGACAGTAGAGGGCTCGGTGTTGTGGATTTCAGCTTTGGAACCTTCAGTGTTTTGGACACACTTTTCAGCTTCTTGTTCCCTGAAATCATCTGTAGACTCATCAAAGATCACATGAGGTGTTTCTTCAACACAAAGAGTTTGAGAGTTAAACACTCGATATGTTTTGCTTGAACGCTCAGTTCCAGAGTATCCAAGGAAGACTCCTAGATCAGCTTTGCCATCGAAAGTGTTTAACCTCTTCTTTTCATTGATGTGGATGAAACACTTAGAACCGAAAGCATGAAAGTAGGCAATTGAAGGCTTTCTGTTCTTCCATAGTTCGTATGGAGTTTTTCCATGTCTCTGGGTGAGGAAGGAGCGATTCTGCGTGTAGCATGCGTTGTTGACTGCTTCGGCCCAAAACTTCAAGGGGAGTTTTGATTCGGCTAACATTGTCCTTGCTGCTTCCTTCAAAGACCGGTTTGTCCTTTCTGCAACTCCGTTCTGCTGTGGAGTTCTTGCTGCAGAAGTTTGATGACTGATTCCTTGCTCATCACAATACTCACGAATGACAGTATTGAGGAACTCAGTCCCACGATCTGATCTGATGCTGATGATGTTGACTTCCTTTTCAACGCTCAGTCTTCTCAACAGCTTTGGCAGTTCCTCCAGCGTTTCTTTCTTCTTGAAGAGAAAGATAACCCAAGTATATCGTGAATAATCATCCACAACTACTAAGGTGTACTTCATACCATTGTAGCTCTTTGGAGTGATCGGGCCAAACAGATCCATGTGAAGTAGATGCAGAACCCTTTCAGAGGAGTGTCATAACTTTGACTTGAATGACATCCGTGTCTGCTTTCCTCTTTGGCATGCTTCACATTCTTGCTTCTTCTGAAACACAATAGAAGGAAGACCTTCTACCAGTTGATGTTTAGCAAGTTTGTTGATCGTCTTGAAGTTGAGATGGTTGAGTCTTTTATGCCACAGCCAGTTGAGCTCCGAGCTGCTCTTGCTGATGAGGCATGTTTCTGGAGGGCTGTCTTCCCAAGAAACGACGTAGAGACTCCCTTGTCTGAATCTTTTCAGAACCACCTTCTTTTGATTGTTTCTAACAGTGAATTCATCTTTCTTGATTTTCACTGTGAAACCGCTGTCACAAAATTGACTCACAGACAACAAGTTATGTTTAAGACCAGAAACAAAGCTAACATTACTGATACTGGCGTTACCCATGTTGAGCACACCATAGCCTTTTGTTTCTCCAATTGAGTTGTCTCCGAATGCAACTTTGGATCCAGCTTTCTCAACGTACTGAGACAGATATTCTTTATAGCCCGTCATGTGCTTCGAGCAACCACTGTCCAGATACCACGTTCTGATTGAAGCTTTGACCTCTTCCTTCTTTTTGTATTTCCTGACATTGACCTGCAAGGAAGAGTAGCTTCAGGCACCCAATCAAGCTTTGGGTCCTTCGATGTTAGTTCGAGTTCCCTTTGGAACCTATATCTGCTTCAGAATTGGTCTGGCTGATCTCTTGCGCTTTGTTGATTGTCTGATTGGCGCTTCAGTTGGCACATGAGCATTCCTCTGTTGAGAAATTCCTTTGAAGGCCTCACTCTTGTAGCAATTCTGTCTGATGAGTGGTTGAGGTCTTCTTTGCTCGGCGAAGTATCTTTCTTGAGATACTCGAGTCTTTGTAGACTTGTGGAGACTCGACTGATGTCCAGATGCTTGTTGTCTATTTACCTCGTATTTGGGCAGTTTTTGCGTATGTTCTGCTGTGCATTCGAGCGCGTTTCATGACTTTTTGCCCTATATTTCACGTGATCGATGATCTTTTTGGGTGTACTATTGTCGCGTGCAGGATTCGTAGGTTGCCAAGCGTTTTCGGCATCGTTTGGAGCAATTTTGAAGGCAGGCTCACGGCCACCGCCGTGCCACGGCGGCCGCCGTCGAGACGGCGGCCGCGGCCCAATGGCGCGGGCCGTGCAATACTTGAAGAAAACCTACGAAAGGCACCCACGGCGGCGCCGTCCCACGGCGGCCGCCGTCCCTGGCATTTCGGCAGTTACGGTTTTTCCGTATTTAAGCCCATTTTTTAGGGTTTTTCATGGCATCTTCGAACACAGCAGCCTCTAGGGCGAATTTCCACACTTTTCTATGGTTTTTGGAGTTTCTAAACATTTACTTTAGCTTTTGGAATCATTGGATCGCTTTTGATGTCAATCAACATTTACCGGATTAGTTTTCTCGGATCACTACATTTTTGTAAGAACTCACTTTAATTTCTTAGTTTATTTGAATCCTTGGTTATTTGAATTCCTTCGTTGATGCTTTTGATGAATGAGATGATTTGAGATTGTTGTTATTGAATCTTGATTAATTACGTGAATCATTGTTTCATTATTGTTGCCTACGGATTTCTCTTCGTGATGAATGTTTAGTACTTTCTTTTATGGTGATTTAAGCTTTCTTTGAAATTGAATTGATGCTTGATTTAGTTTCATGCCTAGGTAGTGATTAATCGTTGATGATTCATGAGTTTATGATCGTTTGGTTAGAGTGCTTGATTGAAACCCTAGTTAACAAGTTTAATGTTCAATCACCTTGTTCCTAGTTATTATATCTCTACTACTTTAGTTGTTGTTTATTGCTTCCTTTCATTTACGTCTTGGTGTTAGAGTGTGAGACAGTGCCAGACCCAATTACCCGATTAGAGTGTTTAGGTTTCATTTCCGTTCGTGTGAGTAATACAATTAAAGCCCTGCTAAGCCTTCCGTGTGAGACGACTTGAGTCACCTTACCGCCCTAGGACGACCTCGTATAAATTCGAGTCCATATGTTAGGTGTTTTTGGATGAGTCAAATTTTGGCGTCGTTGCCGGTGAAAGCTTTAGGCATTTGATTGTGTTGCATTTGTTTTCAGTGTTTATTTTATTTCTTTCTTTTAACTCGGTTATTTTCTCCCTCCGGTGCGTTTGATTTGTTTGTTCGTGTTGTGTATGCAAGGACGTAGAAGTTTGAAGAGAAAGTTTGCACCTTACTACGACAACATACATCGACCCCGTGAGATCCTTTCAAGCCTGGAGGAGGAGTCCGAGTCCAGTTCGAGAAACCTTGTAGAATCACAGTTTCGAGAGGAAGACTGTGAAGAGAGAATCACTTCCAACCCCATTCTGGAAGACTTTGAGGATTCACGCTCAGTTGACTTAGAAGACCCGTTAGAGAACGGTGAAGGGCGTGAGCAAGAAGAAGAAGAAGTTCGTCCCAATCCTCACCAAGAAACCATGGCGGAGCAGAATGTCCAATACATGGGGGATTTCTCCAGGCCGGTCATTGGGAACACTAGCACTTCAGCGATAGTGCTTCCCACAACAGTCCGAAATTACTATCTGAAGCCCAACGATTCAAACCTGCTGCCGCTCTTTCATGGGATGCCAAGTGAGGACGCTTTACAGTTCATCCGTGACTTCTGCACTCAAGTGAAGACCTTTCCTCTATTGGAGCTCACCGAGGATCAGTTGAGACTCAAGTGCTTACCTTATGCACTCAAGGACCGGGCTAGAACGTGGTTGCTGTCCCTGCCGCCGAACTCCATCACCACATGGGGAGAGGCGTGCGAGAAGTTCATGCTCAAGTACTACCCTAATCACAAGACTCAAGAGATTAGGACCAAAATAATGAACTTCATGCAAGGAGCAGACGAGCCTCTCCACGAGGCTTGGGAGAGATTCCAAGAGCTCCTCCGCCAGTGCCCGCAGCACCAGTTAGCACCCGTCATGTTGATGCAGTTCTTCTATGACGGATTGATTCAGACGGCACAATTTATGGTGGACAGTACAGCAGGGGGCAATATTGCCCGGAAGACAGCTGATGAGCTCAAAGAGATCTTCGACACACTTGCCGCGAGCTCTCAACAAAAATCAGTTAGAGGAAGGAGGGTCAAAGCCAATGCAGTAGCCCCAAACAATGAGCTGCAGAAGCAAGTAGCGGACTTGATGAGGCAAGTTCAGCATCTAAGAATGAACCAGGTGGAGACGCCATCCGTTCAAGCACCGCCAGCTCAAGCACCGCCAGCAGACGGATGTGGCATATGTGGCGATTTTGGCCACGGAACCAACGAGTGCCATCGAATGGGAGAGTTCACACCTGAAGGGGAGGCAGAGGTCTACGCTGCCCAGGGATACCCGGGGAGGCCACAATTTGAACAGAGGCCCATGTTTAATCAAGGGCAACAAAATTCCAACTCGGGTTGGAGAGCTCAGCAGAATTCTGGATGGAGGAACCAAGCGCCTGGCCAAGGGTCGGGATCAAATCAAGGAAATCAATTCCGCCGCCCTCCTCAGCAATTTGGGTATCAGAACCAGCAGCAGTTCTACCCACCTCAACAGCAGTTCCCCTTTCCTCAGCAGTAGAACTACCCTCAAGCTTATCAGCAGCAGCAGCAGCCCCCGCAGTATCAGCAGTATCAACAATTCCCTATGCAACAAGGGAATTTTCAGCAGCAGCAGCAATTCCAGACTGCCCCCCAACAGTTTCAGAAGCAAGCTCAACCGCAGAAGCCGTCCCTCGAGGACACCATGCAATCCTTTATGGAGATGACCAAACAGAACATGGAGTCACAGTCTGCTACAATCAAGCGTCTTGAGACAACCGTTGGACAACTCTCAGGGACCTTGAACCAGATGCAACAACAGCAACAACCAGGGAAGCTCCATGGCCAAGGATTGCAGCCTCATCAAGCTCAAGCTGTCACAGTCCTACGGAGTGGAAAAAAGGTGGACAACAAAGTGGAGATCCCTACTGACGAGCCCCCTAAGGAAACTTGTGAGGAGGAGATGGTGAAAGAAGTACCCCCACCGAGAGAAGAAGAGCAGCAAGGAGAGCCCTCGGTGAAGCTTCACAAGGCCACCAAGCCTTACAGACCACCGATCCCGTACCCAGGTCGGTTGAGGAATGAGAAGCAAGATCAACAATTCACCGACTTCTACAACATGTTGGCAAAGGTGAATGTCAACTTGCCACTTCTGGACGTGATTAGAAATGTCCCGGCCTATGTGAAGTTCTTTAAGGAGCTGACGTCCAAGAAGAAGAAGTTTGTTGACAACGAGAAGATTCTTGTGTCCGAGGTTGTCAATTCCATCATGCAACAGCCCTTGCCACCCAAGCAACGAGATCCAGGTAGTTTTGTTATCAATATTGCTTTGGGGAATGGTAAGGAGGCCTCGGGTATGCTTGATTTGGGGGTAGGAATTAATTTGATGCCGTACTCTATTTTTAAACAACTAGAGTTAGGCGATTTAAAACCCACTCGAATGTGCTTGCAATTGGCAGATAGATCAGTTAGGTATCCTCGTGGGGTCATTGAGGATATTTTAGTTAGAGTGGGTGGTTTAATCGTGCCTGTCGATTTTGTTGTGCTTGAAATAGGAGAAGTTCATGAGAATGGCAAGGAACATACTTTACTGCTAGGAAGACCATTCATGGCCACCACTAACACGTTGATTGATGTGAAAAATGGAACAATAAAAATGACCGTGTTAGGAGAGTCCGTGTCTTTTTCTGTGCATCATAGTCGCGCTTTGCCATCATCTTCATTTACTAATGAATGCTCCTATATAGATGCTATTGACGGCCTCGCCGAGATGGTTTATGTGCAGGAACAAGAGATAGTGGAGGTCTTTGCAGGATCGGCGGATATGGAGGAGTTTGCTCGGGAAGCCGAGGAAAGAGAGAGAGAACGAAGAGACAAACTCCCCATTGATGAGCCTGTGGTGCTTGAAGATGCCACGAAGTGCAAAAAGCCCAAATTGGAACTCAAGGAGCTCACTCATGATAAGAAGAAGCCCGTGATAATATCCGTCGAGCTCACTCATGAGCAAGAAATGGCATTGATGGAGGTGCTAAGGAGCAACAAACTGGCATTTGGGTGGGGCCTTGCCGACATTAGTGGCATTAGCCCAGCCACGTGCATGCATCGGATTCATCTCGAGGAGGGAGCAACACCTAAGAGGGATGGCCAACGAAGACTAAACCCCATCCTCATGGAGGTAGTACGCAAGGAGATACTCAAACTATTGGCGGAAGGGATCATTTACCCTATCGCCGATAGTGAGTGGGTAAGCCCAGTGCACGTGGTGCCCAAGAAATGAGGAATCACGGTTATCCTGAATGACAACAAGGAGTTGGTGCCGACCCGTCCGGTCACGGGTTGGCGTATGTGTATTGACTACAGGAAGCTAAATGTCGTCACAAAAAAGGATCACTTTCCTCTTCCTTTCATTGATCAAATGTTGGATCGTTTAGTTGGTCATGATTTTTACTGTTTCCTTGATGGTTTGTCAGGTTATTACCAAATAGCAATCGCGCCGGAGGACCAGGACAAGACGGCGTTCACCACCCCATTTGGTACCTTTGCGTGGAAGAGGATGCCATTTGGGCTATGCAATGCACCGGGGACCTTCCAACGGTGCATGATGTCGATCTTCGCGGAAATGATAGGTGATTTTGTTGAAATTTTTATGGATGATTTTTCTGTGTTTGGTAATTCGTTTAGTGATTGCTTGGGTAAAATTAACTTGGTTTTGAAAAGGTGTATAGAGAGTGGGCTAACTCTTAGTTGGGAAAAGAGTCACTTCATGGTGACTAGTGGCATTGTTCTTGGCCACGTTGTGTCAAAAGATGGTATAGAGGTTGATAGGGCTAAGGTGGAGGTGATTGAAAAATTACCCCCGCCAATTGATGTGAAAGGAATAAGGAGTTTCCTAGGTCATGCCGGGTTTTACCGGCGTTTCATTAAGGATTTCTCTAAGATTACCCAACCTTTATGTCGTCTGCTTGCTCAAGATGTGAATTTTGATTTTGATGAAACTTGCATGCATGCTTTTGAATTGCTGAAGCTTAAGTTGAGCACTGCACCTGTTGTTGTTGCACCCAATTGGTCATTGCCTTTTGAGATTATGTGTGATGCATCAAACTCCGCTGTGGGAGCCGTTCTTGGTCAACGTGTTGATAAAATGTTGCGTGTAATTTACTATGCTAACTTGACTTTGAATAGTGCACAAGTGAATTACACCACCACTGAAAAAGAGTTGCTTGCTGTGGTTTTTGCTTTAGACAAGTTTCGGGCTTATATCATCGGGTCTAAAGTAATCGTCCATACTGATCATGCGGCTCTAAGATATTTGTTGACTAAGTCCCAAGCCAAGCCACGTCTTATCCGTTGGATTTTATTATTGCAAGAGTTCGATCTTGAGATTAAGGATAGGAAGGGGAGTGAAAACTCCGTTGCCGATCACTTATCTAGACTTGAGCAGAATGTGGTTGAATCGAGTCAAGATGTCATACATGAGTCCTTCCCGTTTGAACATACATATGAAATTGCCTCTGTGCCTTGGTTTGCTGATATCATCAATTACCTTGCTTGTGGGGAATTAAGACCGATCTAACATCCCAAGAGAGGAAAAGGTTTTTGGCTACTTGCAGGCAATATTATTGGGAAGACCCTTACCTCTTCAAGTTGGGAAAGGACGAGGTGATTCGGAGATGCATCCCGGATGTGGAGCAACAACAAGTGTTGAAGCTTTGTCATGATGCCCATTGTGGTGGGCATTTTGGTGGACAAAAGACGGCTCACAAGGTCCTCCAATCCGGTTTGTTTTGGCCAACTCTTTTCAAAGATGCTCATACTTTTTATCTTGCTTGTGATCGGTGCCAAAGAGTTGGGAACATTGGGCGCAATAATGAAATGCCCCTCACGAGCATTCTTGTTGTTGAGATTTTTGATTTGTGGGGCATAGATTTCATGGGCCCCTTCCCTATGTCTTACGGTTTTGAGTATATTTTGCTAGCCGTTGATTATGTGTCCAAGTGGGTTGAGGCCATCCCCACGAGGACATGCGATGCTAATGTGGTCTTGAAGTTTGTGCAGGAAAACATATTGTGTATGTTTGGATTCCCCAAGGCTATTATCAGTGATGGAGGCAAACACTTCTGCAACAAGCTTTTTGACAAGCTTATGAGGAAAAACGGCATTACTCACAAGGTTGCCACACCCTATCATCCTCAAACCTCGGGGTAAGCCGAGACAAGTAATCGGCAAATCAAGGGCATACTCGAAAAGACGGTCCAACCCTCCCGTAAGGATTGGTTTCTTAAGCTCAATGATGCATTGTGGGCGTATCGCACCGCCTTCAAATGAGTCCTAGGAATGAGCCACTACCGCCTTGTCTACGGTAAAGCATGCCACTTACCGGTGGAGGTTGAGCACCGAGCTTATTGGGCAATCAAGGCCACAAATTGCGACCTTACAACCGCGGGGAAGCATAGAGCCTTGCAAATGGAAGAACTCGATGAATTGCGCAACGAGGCGTACGAGAATGCAAGGATCTACAAAGACAAAGTCAAGAGGTTGCACGATAGCCGTATTGTGCCCAAGAATCTCCAACCCGGAATGAAGGTTCTTTTGTTCAACTCAAGGTTGAAACTCTTCCCGGGCAAGCTCAAGTCTCGTTGGAGTGGCCCTTTCATTCTAAAGGAGATTCTCCCTCATGGCGCTGTGATCTTGAGCAAGGAGAACAACGAAGAGACGTTTACCGTCAATGGGCATAGGGTGAAGCCCTACCTGGAGCATGAAGTGGTTGCCGTTGTAGTGGAGTCTCAAGCACTCCACGACCCAAAGTTTTGACAAACTTTTTACCGTCGAGCTCTCGACCTTAACTAGAGCGCTTCGTGGGAGGCAACCCACGTTTCTTTCTTTTCTCTTTTCCTTTTTGTTTTGTGTGGAGTGAGTTCTTGAGGTGTTTTATTCTGTTGTTGTTGGTTTAAGTTGGGTTTTCACTAGTGTTTAATTGTGGTGTTGCAGGAAATAGGCTTACCGGACTGTCCCCGAGCTTGAAGGATGTGAATTTGGCGGCTGGACAGCAAAATCATCAAAAGGCCGAAAGGGGGGGACGGCGGCGCCGTCCCACGGCGGCCGCCGTCTCACGGCGGGCGCCGTCGCTTGCGCATCACCAAAAGATCCAATAAAAAACTCACCAAAAGCCGAAGGGGGGTCACGGCGGCGCCGTCCCACGGCGGGCGCCGCCACCTTTTCCACCAGCTATTTGCCACAAAACCCGAAGGGGGGTCACGGCGGCGCCGTGCCACAGTGGCCGCCGTCAACCCAGCCCGCCCAACCCAGCCCGCCCAACCCAGCCAACCCGGCCCGACCCACCCCTTTTAAATACCAAAACCCTAACTTCTTTCCCCCCTCTCACTTCCCATCCGCCTCCCCCACCTCCAGCACCACCGCCGCTCACACTCACCATCGCCACTAAGCTCCCTCCGTCCACCACCGCCGCTCACACTCACCATCGCCACCAAGCTCCCTCCGTCCACCACCACCACCCACATTCACCACCGCCACCAATCTCCCTCCGCCCACCACCACCACCAACCTCCATTCCCCACCTCTACCGGCCTCCATCCCAACCACCGCTGCAGCCGCCGCCGCCACACAGCCACAGCCACAGCCGCCGACGCAGCGCTGCCCCGCCACCGCTTTCAGCAGACCACGCCCGCCACCGTCTATACGGCCGCTGCCGTGCTCCACAGCCGCCGCAGTCTGCACTGCCGCCGCCGTGCTCCACAGCCTCCGCCGTCAGCTCAGCCGCCGCCGTCTGCCACCATCAACCTCATTCTATGGCGAACCTCAACACCTACAAGCGCCGCCGACACCTCATCGTCACCGACGAAGAAGACGAGGCTCCCCCTAGCCCTCCGGCTTCTTCTAGCCGCCCCCTCCCCCCCGTCCTCCCACGCCACCAAAGGATATCCGCCATGTCTACAATGCCCCGTTCGCCATCTATGAAGATTGGGAGGGCACTCGGTGGACGGCGTTAAAAGGGAAGCAAGTCACCCAACCTCGCTGTCTTGATTGGCCACTGCTCAGAAGGTTGAAGCTTGACAAGGCCATCGAGACACATTTGAAGAATATGGGACTCTACAAGTTTTCACAAACCACGCCGCCGGGCTTGCTTCCGTTGCATTTGGAGTTCCTTTGCACCCTCAACATGACCGCTGACAAGTCCGAGCTCCACTGTCGCATGTTTAATAGGCCGTGCGTAAAAAGTTGATCACTATTTTATTAGCAACAAAAATACCGCAACTAACACGGTGTAATCGTAGCACAGAAATAGCAAGCAGAGTATCGTATCCACAGAGACTGTAAAACGAAATTACTTTATCTATCTCCTAAACAGACTCTCACAGTATGCAGGTAAACGAAAGCAGGAAGGTTTAATTAACTTAAACTGAAACGCAAATAACAATAATTAAAAACACGTAGGAAAATTCAAATATTAAAAGACAACTGATCCTAGGGTAGTAAATTCATTAACTAAATCCACATAATAAATCTATTAATCCTATGTACCAGTTTAATCCAGTTATGATGAGAGATCACTTAATTAATCAATCACTCTCGCTAGAGCAGCAACGATCGTAGATTAGTAAATTATCTATCTCCGTTAGGTCTCAAGAAAATCTACTAACTCCCAATAGCTCCTAAGAATAGCTCCCTATGATCCACCTATCTCCGCTAGGTCTCAAGGTTAAAATCATATCATACATTCCTGAATCCGCTAAACAGTTATCTCCGCTAGGTCTCAAACCGAATAGCTAAACATGCAAACTATTGATCAGATAATTTACAAGAAATTAAGCACCAGGAATTATGAATCATAAACTGGAAGGCACAAAGGTATTAACAAATAAATCACATAAATTCAATCAACTATTTACAAACTCTAGAATCAGCTAAAGGAAACTAGCCAGACATAATAAAATAAAACATAAACATAATTAATAAGAAAGCAATTGGAAGAACTGAATTATATAAAAACTGAATAAGAACGAATGTAGCAGCTTAAATCTTCAATCTTATGGAAATCCAATCCAAGCAGTAAAAACTGGAAAGAAATAAATTCTAAAGCTATGAAATTGAAAAATAAAAGTTGGGAACTGAAAAAGGAACCCAAAATAGGTCAAAAGAAGACCTATTCATAGTACCAGGGTAAAATACAGAGTTTGAGCTCGAAAAGGACTTGAAAAACGCATAAAAAACGCAAAAATACGGAGGCGCGGCGGTCTGGCGGCGATCGGACGGCGCTCACCGCGCGGGCGCCGCTGGCGCCGAAAACTCGGCGGGCTGCCCGGCGGTCGCCGGCTTCTTCCCAAAAATCCTTCTTCGGGCGGCGGTCGCCGCCGTTTCGCTGCTGTGCGCGACTTTCTTGTTTTGGTCATAACTTTCTGGTCCGAACTCTGATTTATGATCCGTTTGCGCTCATGAACTCCTATCGAGACAATCTACAAATTCTATTTCAGGTAAGTTTTCCAAATTCGAACTCAATAAACCTAAAATTTCCTTCAAAGTTCGAGTAAGAAACATGTTTCAAAAGATAAAGCAAATTAAGCATAAAGCAATCATCCAACACTTAGTTTCCTATAAAATTGACATCATATGAACACTAAAACCATGGAAACATGAGTGTTATCAGTCGTCACTTACCGGATAATGAATGAAGTCTTTGGGTTTCACCCGAAGCGATTAACAGGTATGCCGGATACGTGGGTGGCGGCTAACGCTTGGAAAGAATTGACGGGTTTGCCCACCTGGACCGGCCAGGGTGCTCCGAGCAACCAACTCATAGACGCCGACATCGGCGTGCTACACAAGTTCTTGTCCTTCTGCATTGTGGGCAAGGAACAGGCCAACAAAGTGAATGCGTCAGAAGCCTATATGTTATGGTGTGCAAAGCGAAAGAAGAAGATTGACGCCACCACCATCATTTGGAACCAGCTGCACACCATGGCCCGCCACGGGGGTTTCAAGCCTTCTCTGAGCCCTATCTCTACCGCCTTGGCCCTCCATTTCGGCCTCTTCCCGTCGACCCAAGTCCCCGACCACCTGCGCGCCGCTGTCACTAGGCCGATCGATCGCTCAGAGCTAAAGACATTTGTGGCCACTGATTTCACCATCATCCCTCAGGCCCAACGCCCTAATGTGCGCTCCATCATCCTGCAACTCAACCGGGCGAAGGCGCTTCATCCTCGGCGCGCCATGTTTTAGATGATGATGATGAGGACGATGATGCCGAGGAGGAGGAGCCTATGCCACCACCTGCTTTCGTTTATGATCCTGAGGCCGGCCCTTCCAATGCCTTTTAGCAGTTTCAGGCCCACTTTGACGAGTCCTTTGGCCAGTTCCGCCAGGAGGTCTACTCCCGTTTTGATACAGTGCAGGACTCGGTGGGCGGCATCTATAACAGGATCGACGACATCTATGGTCATCTGGACCAGCTTGGTGGCCACGTGACGCCCATGCAGCAACAGTTGGGCGACATCTATGGCCGTGTCAATACCATCGGCGAGGACGTCACGCGTTTGCGTGACCAAGTGTCGGCATTTGATGCTCGGTTTGTCCAATACAACCAGGGCCTCACCGACGCCAACTAGGGACTCACCGACACCAACTACTACATCGCCGACCTCGAGAGGCAGTGGGCCGTCTTCTCCTTGCAGTACCAGGACCAGTTCTGGCACCCTCCCCCGGGCCCCTCTCGGGGCCCCTACTGAGCTTCCTCTTACCCACCTTTGTACATATTCTTGTCTTTCTTTTCTTTCTTGTTTTATGCTGTTTTTCTCTTGTGGGTTTTGTGGTCGCTTGTTTTATAGGTTCTTGGTCGCCGCTCTCTCTACCGCCGTCGCCGTGTTGGCTGCACTCATTCAGGGACATTTTCTCACTTTCTCCTTTTTATGCCCTGAGGACAGTGCAAGTTTTTCTTTGTGGGGGAGGGGCGTTATTTATTTGTTGTGGGGGTCTTATGGTCCTGTCTTGGTTGTGTTGTTGATTTTGCCGCATGCGGAATTTATGATGCTTTATCACTACGTTGCATGCCTGGTTGTGGTGTCCTGTTTGCTTGTCTTGGGGCGAATGGTCCCCTCCTCTTGTTTTCTTACCTGTTTTTAAGTACATCGCATGATTGATGGTGATTCACTAGCGATTCTAGATTGTGTCTGTGTGGTTTGTTATCCTTGTTTTTCTTGATTGATTTGTTCCCAATGAAGTGTAATTAGTTTAAGGTTTTGGTGCAACACCCTGATGAGCAACTCTTGACGTGATTTGTCCGGTAGATGCTAAGGGGAGTGTTTTCAGTGCAATTTCCTAATATCTGTCTCTGTTTTGAATTGTTTGGTTGGTTGTTGAGTTTCTGATAGCCTGGGTCTCTGCTCCTCTAATGATTTCATTATGAGCATGGGAAACCACACGAGAACATTTTGGATCACCTCCAAAAGTGCAATCTCGTGAATTATGGCCCATCTATTAAGAGCGAAAATAACTTGACCCAAAAAAAAAAGTGTAATATGAAAAGTGAAAGAATATGAAAAATGAATGAGATATGATTGTAAAGGAAATTGCATTAGGAAATTCACCCTTAGCGGAGAATTGGGTCTGATCGGATTGAGTTGTATCACCTTGTTGTTGCACTTTTAAATCTTAGCTTTGAACACTTGATTGTGGGACATTGATTTCTTGAAGGACTTAGATTGGTTGTGTGTTTGCTTGGTAAGAAGAATCGCTTGTGGATTTTCTTTCGATTTTGTGATTGTTGCTTGAGGACAAGCAAGGATTTAAGCGTGGGGGGGTTGTTTACCTCGTATTTGGGCAGTTTTTGCGTATGTTCTGTTGTGCATTCGAGCGCGTTTCATGACTTTTTGCCCTATATTTCACGTGCTCGATGATCTTTTTGCGTGTACTATTGTCGCGTGCAGGATTCGTGGGTTGCCAAGCGTTTTCGGCATCGTTTGGAGCGATTTTGAAGGCAGGCTCACGGCCGCCGCCGTGCCACGGCGGCCGCCATCTCGACGGCGGTCGCGGCCCAATGGCGCGGGCCGTGCAATACTTGAAGAAAACCTGCGAAAGGCACCCACGGCAGCGCCGTCCCACGGCGGCCGCCATCCACGGCGCCGCCGTCCCTGGCGTTTCGGCAGTTACGGTTTTTCCGTATTTATGCCCATTTTTTAGGGTTTTTCATGGCATCTTCGAACACAGCAGCCTCTAGGGCGAATTTCCACACTTTTCTATGGTTTTTGGAGTTTCTAAACATTTACTTTAGCTTTTGGAATCATTGGATCGCTTTTGATGTCAATCAACATTCACCGGATTAGTTTTCTCGGATCACTACGTTTTTGTAAGAACTCACTTTAATTTCTTAGTTTATTTGAATCCTTGGTTATTTGAATTCCTTCGTTGATGCTTTTGATGAATGAGATGATTTGAGATTGTTGTTATTGAATCTTGATTAATTACGTGAATCATTGTTTCATTATTGTTGCCTACGGATTTCTCTTCGCGATGAATGTCTAGTACTTTCTTTTTTGGTGATTTAAGCTTTCTTTGAAATTGAATTGATGCTTGATTTAGTTTCATGCCTAGGTAGTGATTAATCGTTGATGATTCATGAGTTTATGATCGTTTGGTTAGAGTGCTTGATTGAAACCCTAGTTAACAAGTTTAATGTTCAATCACCTTGTTCCTAGTTATTATATCTCTACTGCTTTAGTTGTTGCTTATTGCTTCCTTTCATTTACGTCTTGGTGTTAGAGTGTGAGACAGTGCCAAACCCAATTACCCGATTAGAGTGTTTAGGTTTCTTTTCCGTTCGTGTGAGTAATACAATTAAAGCCCTGCTAAGCCTTCCGTGTGAGACGACTTGAGTCACCTTACCGCCCTAGGACGACCTCGTATAAATTCGAGTCCATCCGTTAGGTGTTTTTGGATGAGTCATTGTCGTGGATGGCGCTTGGTTCGTCTGGACTCAGCATTGCTTGGTCTCCATGGATGTTGTTCCTTTTGAAACTGAACTGATGTCAGTTTCTGACTGATGTGGCCTTTCTTCCCCCTGGATTGGTGAGGAAGATTCTTTTTTACTCTTGATGTTCCTTTCTCGATCTTTGACAGAAATCTGCTTTCCAGTCTTCTCAGTAGGTTGATCTGGTTGGGGGCCTCCTTTGCTCGTCTATAGCTCCGTGGAGGTGGAACATTTGATCTAGCCATCAGTCTGCGCTTGCGAACTTCATCCATATCATGATCTCTTGATTCTTCTAATGTTGTGATTTCAGAAGGATCATCCTTTGAAATGATCATGATCTTCTTTCCTTTATCAGCTGCAACCTTTCCTCCTATGCTTTTAACAAGACCTTTCGATGAAAAGTTGCTCATCATGGGTGACTGCATCATGCAGTTCTTGACTGTTTCTTCCAGCTTGTGATTGAGCCTCTTGATCTCGTGAGATGCTCTCTCACATTCTGAGTTGGAGTTTCTGAGCTTTTCCTCCAGTCGGCTGTTCTCCATGATTAGCTGATCAAGATAAGTTTCATCTGGAAAGTAGATGATTGTCTGATTCTTAGCTCGTTCATCATTGATCTCCTTGTCCAATTTCTGATTCTGCTTGAGGAGATCTTCGAACATTTTCCTCAACTGACAGTGATCAGTCATGAGCTGATCAACCTCGTCAGTTTCATAGGATGAGCTATCTCCAGATTCTGAGTGGTCTCCTGAAAGCATCAGGAAGTTATCAGTATAAGGAGTTTTCGAGTGAGAGATTACCTCTGAGCCATTCATTCCATTATCGTAGCTGTTGTCAGTCACGCTTTCTGATTCATTGGCCATCAGGGCTCGGCTCTCATCGTCTGAGCTGGAACTGTCGAAGTCGGATGATTCTGATGTGTCTTTGGAAGAATCAGCATCGTCAGCAACCATCGCTTTCTTCTTCGAAAAGCTGCGTTCTTTCTTAGCTCTCAGTTCTCTGCGCTCAGCTTGAGTCAGATCAGGGCATTCATGTCGAAAGTGCCCTTTCTTTCTACATCCAAAGCATTCCATGTCTTTGATGTCGTAAGCGGCTGACTTCCTTTCTCCGCTTCGATCTGTGGAATGTCTGGGGTTGCTTTCTCTTTCCTTTCCTTTGTAGTGCTGCTTGTGGAACCTTCTGTACTTCCGGAACTTGGACTCCATCTTGTTGAATCTTTCAGTCTACAATGCATATTGACTGAAGAAGTCCTCTGGGTTGAGTTCCGTTGGTTCCTTGATCTGCTTCTTGCATTCTCTTGTTGAGGCCTTCAGTGCAACTCCTCTTGAGGTTGATGGACCATCTTCGTCTGATCCTCCAGCCTTCTTGTTTCCAAGATTTCTCAGAAAGGTCGAACTCATTTGCCATGAGATCAGAGAAAAGCTTGTTTGTCGGGAGCTGACTGAATCCTGGCTTATGCTGATGAGCGACTGAGTAGATCTGCCATTCTCCACGTGGCAGTGCTCGAAGAATCTTCAGGTTGATTTCTTGTTGAGTGTATTTGTCTTTGGAAATGGATTGAACTTCATTCAAAATTTGGTTGAATCTGAGTTCCATTTCTTCGACAGATTCATTCTTGAGCATGTGGAAGGAGTCGAACTTCTGACAAGCTATAGATAGCTTATTCTCCTTAATTTCCTCGGAACCTACGCACATTCTTTCCAGGATGTCCCACATCTCCTTTGCAGTTCCGCACTTGATGATCTTCATGACATGCTTGTCGGGAACGGTGCCGGAGATGATGCTTTTGGCGAGGTTGTCTAGCTCATCTTGCTTCCTTTCTTCGGTGGTGAAGTCTGTTTTTTGCTTGGGCTGAACCTCATCGTAAGGATCTTGTTGTGGATCAACAGGAACCCTTTTGACAGTTTCGGTGATGGTGATTGGTCCGCTGGTGATGACTTCCCACATTCGGCAATGTTGGGCGGTGAGGAAGCTTTCAAGCCGAAACTTCCATATGTCGTATTTTTCAATACTAAACATAGGTAGAGTAGATAATCTGCTGTGGTTAGTCTCCATCAAAAAAGAGAGAACAGATAACAGCAGGAAGAACAGATAGCAAGCACAAAAAGAAAAAGAGAACTTTTTCGAGACCTTTAAGAAAAATGATCTAGTTCAATTAGAACTAGTCAGATACAGGTAGTTCTTGCGAACAACCTGCTCTGATACCAATTTTTAGGTCCTGAGGGTCTCGAATAGGTGTATGGGGGGGGGGAATACACCTATAGGTTATTTTTAAATCAATCTGCCGACCTCAATAAGAGGGATCTCAGTCAGAGATCAAAACGAAACTTTACAAGCAAACAAAGACTCCTGTTTTACTGAAATCAGTTTTGACCAAACAGGATTGATGACTGATACTGAAAGCTCTTCAGTAAAGAGTTATCAGTTAAGTTGCTGGAACTTAACTGATGCAAGTAAGGGCTTCAGTCGTGTTTGCTAAAAACAGAGATGATAACACTCTTCCTGACTATCGAAAGATAGATCAGTCAGACTGATATCATACGCAGCGGAAATTAAACTTAGTTTCGAAATAGCCTCGGTGGAGCAAGTTGTTGGTTAAGGTTTCTCTTTGCAGTTAGTCAGTATTCAGTTTTATCAATTGAAATAACACAAGTAAGAATGTAAAACTGAAAGTTGTAAACAACACATAGACTTTTACGTGGTTCGGAAAAACCCTTTCCTACATCCACGGTTGGTTGATCAGACCAACAATCCACTCCACAAGTGCTTAGCAGGTGCACTGCAAACCGAACCGTGTGCTTGCCGGGTGCACACAACCGTACACTGAAGATAACCCTTCTCCAGTACCCGCGCTTCACTCGCATAGGATTTCCCTTGCTTAACACAACTCGTGCTAAGACTTCCCAGAGTCAGAAAACCCTTCTGATCTTCGAATCACTCAAAACACTCTTATGGGGGGGGTTTGAACGAGTGCCAACTATACTTACAAAGAACAAGTTCTTTGAAGCAAGTTTGACCTTTGGCTTCTGGGTAAACAAATATATGCCTAGAGTCTAAGAGAATGTATGTAATCAGCAGTGACTGATTTTGGCTTTGGAATTCTCTTCTTCGATTCAAGCTATTTGGGAGTTTAAGCTTAAGGCTGAGTAGCAATTTCGGCAGAGCTTCAGCTTGTGTTGTTGAATCGGTGAAGGTTGAAGTGATCCTCGAGCGCTATTTGTAGGAGAACTCTTGAATAGATCCGTTGGCGTAAATCATCCTCAAGATTTCTTCCGTTGGAGAGCAATTCAAATTTGGGCTGAGGCTTCAATCTTCGAGGTTCCTTGTCTGGGTGGAAACGACTCTCTTTGATGGACAGGAGATGTGACGTCTCTGAAAAGTAACCACCAGATAGGAGTGACCTCTGCAGAGATAAGATCCTGAGATCTCTGCATTTAATGCAGCTGTACTTGTTGATGAAGGAATATTAAATTGAATTAATACTCGATTGCCCGATGATCGTTTCTTGGATTATTATTAATTCATCATACAACGATTAATTCCTAACATGCTCCTATGAATTTAACAGCTGCACACAGGTGTTAGGAAAAACTTACTTGAGAATCGGATGCACAGATGGTTGATGATCGCGTCGAATGATTCAGACTCCAGCTCTGATCTTCTCGACTGTATCCCGCTCAATTCCCAATGTTGGATGGACAACGAGCTATGAGAACTCCCAAGACAGAATGGCACCTCACGATTTTCTGCGCCTCCCTCTGCTCTCAAACCCTAATTTTATCAGTGTGTTTTCCTGAGAGCTGACAGCTGTATTTAATAATACAGAAATAAGGGAGGAGGCGCCAATTACAGTGCTAGGGCCGAAAATTCTGTCTTCTTGGGCTAGGAGACATTGGGCCAGCCCAGGGACCAGATACAAGGAATAAAGATGGGCCTCAAATAAATTAATTCATCCATGGTCAGCCCAGACCATAATTAATTTATAAATATCAGTTCATTCCACTAGAGAACCGATACTGACTTACCCCTTTATTGCCGGTGATGAGTCGGGGCTTGTATTTAGACTTATTAAATCTCCGTATTTAAAATATCCGACATCCATTAATTAATTAGAGCTCTGACAGCTTAAATTAATTAATCTCTTAATAATTCCTTAAGCAGTACCACTCAAACTTTATTATTACGCCTGAACTTAATCAACCTGCAGGGTTTAGCGTAATAAACCTTATTGAGCTCCTTAAGGGGATGTCATTATCCTATACCGGATACGGGTACTAATACAGATAATCAAATATCATATATTAACCGCTATCACCCAAGATACAGAGTACTCGAGTTAGTATTTAACTCTCGCTCATAGTAAGTCAAAGTGATATACGAATTAACATATATATCTGAATACTTATTAGTATTAAGATTTATGAGTCACCGAGATCTTGATTCTTCAGTTAAGTCAGATAGAAGAATACATCTCAACTGTTGGTCCTATCAATACGTAATGACGTACCAGTATAGACAAGTAGCCAAGACAAACTACTTCCATCTATACTGCAGCCTAAACCAATAACTTGTCCTAGAGTTATTTCGGCTGTGATCATATTATATCTCTTAAGGTTATTCCAATTATACGGTCTTCTGTGATCTACAACACACCATATAATCTACTTATACAGAGATAAAGAACATACATATGCAATCATGAACACAATCAGATAGGAGATAAGAATAGTGAATAACAGGAATCATTGTATACAAGCATAAAGTTCTTGCTTTCAGTATACAAATCCAACAATCTCCCACTTATACTAAAGCAAAACTTTTAGTATACAATGTGTCTAAATACTAGCTATTACAAGAACTTCACTTCATCTCTCCCACTTATACTGAAAGTTTTTCTCTAAGTGGGTGGCATCAACCGCAATCCCATCCCTCGAGCATGCTTCTCATAGGTCTTTTGCGGTAAGCTTTTCGTGAAAGGATCAGCTAGGTTCTCCGAAGTATCAATCTTTTCTACTAGCACATCTCCTCTGTTTACGATTTCTCGTATGATGTGGTACTTTCTCTCTATGTGTTTTGACGCCTTGTGGCTCCTGGGTTCCTTAGAATTTGCCACTGCACCCGAGTTATCACAATAAATTATGATACTCTTAGGCAAATTAGGGACCACTCCTAGATCCAAGAGGTAGTTCCGGAACCATACAGCCTCCTTAGCAGCTTCCGAAGCAGCTACATACTCGGCTTCCATGGTGGAGTCTGCAATGCACTTCTGCTTTGCACTCCGCCACGATACGGCTCCACCTCCCAAGGTAAACACATAACCAGAGGTAGATCTCTTCTCATCCCGGTCAGCCTGGAAATCCGAATCGGTGTAACCCAAAGGAAATAGACTGTCTGACTGGTAAACTAGCCTATAATCTCGAGTCCGTTTCAGGTACTTGAGAATATGCTTTACCGCAGTCCAGTGTCCTGGTCCAGGGTTCGACTGATATCTTGCAACCATGCCAACGACATAGCAAATATCAGGTCTCGTGCATAGCATCGCATACATGAGGCTACCTACGGCGGAAGCATAGGGTATCTTCCTCATCTCCTCAACCTCACTAGGCGTCTTAGGACACATGTCCTTAGACAGAGGAATGCCATGTCTAAAAGGTAGCAAGCCTTTCTTGGCATTTTGCATGCTAAAACGAGCAATCACAGTATCAATGTAAGACGCTTGAGATAAGCTCAACATCCTTTTCTGGCGATCACGAACAACCTTGATCCCCAGGATGTACGCTGCATCTCCTAAGTCTTTCATTTGAAACTGTTCGGATAACCACTTCTTTATGTCCGATAATAGCTCAACATTGTTGCCAATGAGGAGGATATCATCTACATAAAGTGCAAGGAAAACCACGTCACCATTGGCATCTAAACGGTACACGCAACTTTCGTTCTCACAACGAGTAAATCCGTAGGATTTAATGACCTCGTCAAAACGTTTGTTCCATGACCTCGAAGCTTGCTTAAGTCCATAAATAGACTTCTTAAGCTTCCACACAAGATGCTCTTCGCCCTTCTTCACAAACCCTTCAGGTTGCTGCATATAGATGTCCCTTCCTTCTTCAAGGAAACCGTTTAGGAAAGCGGTCTTGACATCCATTTGCCAAATCTCAAGGTTCATGTGGGCTGCTATGGCAAGGAGTATTCGGATAGACTTGAGCATGGCAACCGGCGAAAAAGTCTCATCATAATCTATACCCTGTTCCTGGGTATAACCTTTCGCCACCAGTCTAGCTTTAAAAGCTGCGACTTCGCCATCCGAATCTCTCTTTCTCTTGTATACCCACCTACTACCTATAGCTAAAAAGCCATCTGGTAGTTCGGTCTTCTCGTATACATCCATAGCACCCATGGATTCTATCTCAGAAACCATGGCCTCGTACCAAGAATCTGCATCTTGATCTTTCATTGCTTGTCTATAGTTATCAGGGTCGACATCCTTTTGTTCATCAACAGGGAGTAGATCCGAAGATTCTCCCAAGAACATAAATCGATCGGGTTGAACTACAACCCTCCCACTACGACGAAGCGGTGGTGGTACAGTTGTGACAATGGTTTGTGCAGTGTCCTGTGGTGCATTCACTTGCACACTTGGCTGGGGTGATGGAATCGCCTGTCCATTGCCTTCGATTTCTTGAAGGACAATCTCGGACCTAGACTTGTGCTCATTTATATAATCATGCTCCAAGAATCGTGAGTTGGTGCTAACAACCACTTTCTGATCCTTAGGATTATAAAAATAAGCACCTTTCGTTTCCTTAGGATATCCTACAAACAACATTAATTCGCACCTGGGTTCCAATTTCTTCGCTTCCTTGTCTAGCACGTATGCAGGACAACCCCATACCTTTATATGGTTCAAGCTGGGCTGACGCCCTGACCATAACTCGATAGGAGTTTTAGGAACCGATTTGGACGGTACCCTATTTAGCAAATAAACCGCTGTTTCCAAGGCATATCCCCAAAACGAAATAGGCAAAGATGCATAACTCATCATTGATCGTACCATTTCCATAAGAGTTCTGTTTCTTCTCTCCGCTACACCATTCTGTTGGGGAGTACCTGGTGCAGTCAATTGGGATGTAATCCCACATTCCGACAAGTACTGTAAGAATTCGTTTCCGAGGTATTCGCCACCGCGATCAGACCGCAATGACTTGATAGATTTACCCCTCCTCTTCTCCACTTCTGCCTTGAATTCTTTGAATTTCTCAAAGCATTCAGACTTGCGTTGAAGTAGGTAAATATACCCATATCTTGAGTAATCGTCAATGAAAGTGACGAAGTACTCATACCCTCCACGAGCTCTAGTGGACATCGGTCCACACAAGTCAGAGTGAATCAATTCTAACACATGCGAGGCCCTATTCCCCTTGGCCTTGAAAGGCCTTGCCGTCATCTTTCCCTCTATACAGGATTCGCAGGTTCTAAATAGAACAGCTTGAAAGTCTTTCAAGACTCCATTTGAAACGAGCCTTTGGATCCTATTTAGATTGATGTGGCCTAACCTTAGGTGCCATGCATGTGTATATTGTTCATGAGAATAATACTTCCTCTTATTCGGATTTGGAAGGATTTGTGATGTAGATGCAACATGGACAGAGTTGTTAATTGGACATGTAATAGTATAGAGAGAATTGTTCAAAATTCCAGAACAAATAGTCTTGTTATCTCTCATGATAGAAACACCTCTATCAAAAACAACAGAATATCCATTCAAAAACAACTTTGAAACAGAAATTATGTTCCGCCGAAACTCCGGCACATATAAAATATCTCTCAAAACTAAAATGTCATCACCAAAACATAAAGATAAATCTCCAATAGCAACAGCTGCGACCTTCGACGCATTGCCCATGGAGATGGTGATCTCATCACTTGCCAGCTCCCTTGTTGGGTTGAACCCCTGCAAGGTGTAACAAACATGGTCAGTTGCCCCCGTATCCACTACCCATGAATGAGTAGAAAACGAAGCTAAACATGTTTCTGTTACTAAAACTTGTGACGTACCTTGTCCCTTTGCCTTGAGCACTGGACAATCTTTCTTCCAATGCCCAACCTTGCCGCACTTGAAGCACTTTCCCTTGGCTGTCGGCTTGTTCACGCCGCCGCTAGGGCCATCAACTTTGGCTTTACCGCTCCCACTAGCCTCATGGTCATGCTTGCCCTTTGGACCTTTCCACTTATTTTTCCCGCCTTTCGACGAAGAAGTAGATCCCTTGGCAGCAACAAGGACCTCTTTCCCATTGCGCGTGCCCATGACCCCCTCTGCCGAAACTAGAGCATTCAACAACTCATTGAGAGTATAGTTGGCCTTGCTCATAACGACATTGAGACGGAAATGCTCAAAAGTTTTGGGGAGAGTATTGAGGATGATATCGACCTTGGCTTCGCCTTCGATACCCCCTCCTAGCAGATCAAGCCTGTCAAACAGATTTGTCATATGCATGACATGATCGTGCACCGAGCTGCCCTCGCTCATTTTACAAGATAAGATTTCTCTCATCAAGTTAAAACGAGCAGACCTCTCGGACTCCCCATAAACCTCACTGAGGTTTAACATGATGGTCGCTGCGTCATCCATGACCTGATGCTGGAGTTGCAAATTTTGCGACATAGTCATCATAATATAGCACTTGGCCATATTATTCGACTTGTGCCACCTTTTATGCGCCTCACGTTCCGCATCAGTCGACTCATCAGTTAAGGCCGCGGGACGTGGAGTGGTAAGCACAAAACTGTGCTCATCAGCATCAAGAATATACATAATATGGCGTTTCCATTCAGTGTAATTTGGACCGGTGAGAGGATTGTTTGCTAGAATGTTAATAATCGGAGACATAGACATATCTGAAAGTAAACAAATAAACATGTAAGAACATGAAAAGCACATAATTCGTAACAATAATATTGTAACCTTTTGATAAAACAATATTAATGAAACCTCCAACGGCTCAAAGAATCCCATGTGTAAGCCACGTGGGGTGGACAGTTACACACGAACTCCTCAACCAGACTATTCACCTAGTCATTTAATTTCCATCCATGTCAACTTAACCTTTTGACAAAGGAAATTAATAGTTGGCACCTTAACTAGACCATATCATCATCAAGAAGGGACTTCGTGGGGAAGTTGTACATTGTACTTGATATGATATCCAAGCAATAACCACATTTTAACCTTGAAAAATTAAATTCTCGAAATTAACATACTCACGCGGACCATGTCGCTTTCAATTTAATTTTCTTGGTTATCTTATTTAATACCATTCTCCAAAGTACTTATGAAAATTATACAAGTAAGCCACGTGGGGTGGACCGTTACTGCATAACTCCCACTACTTCAATGGTTTAAATATTTTTATAGAAACCTCATCTGACAAACTTATGAGAAACAGATATGAAGTAAGCCACGTGGGGTGGACCGTTACTCATATTGCTAATCACTTTGTCTAGAGACCGCATGTGGAGGTCTAAAATAATTTTTAATTACTATAAAAATTATTAAACTGCTTAGTCTTTTTCTTTCAAAAGGTTTGTTCATGCTCAAGCACATAAACCTAAACATGCTTCTCTAGAACGCAACATGTAAATCATGCTCGCAGAATTCTAAAACATGCTTAAGAAAACGGCAAACCTACTATCATGCTCGTCTAAGCGCAATTAATAAACAGATATTAACAAACAAAGACGGGCAAAAGCAGGTAAAGAGCATAAGGGATTAACAACCACGACATGCAAAGAACAGTAATAAAAGAATTAAAATTCTTCGTGATCCATTCGTGGAAACCCAACATCTATTCTATTACAAAATAAAATAGAAAACCAAGCCCAAAAACTAAAACGGCCCAAAAAACTTTAAGCCCGTCGTTGGAATTAGGGTTTGGGCCCCCTAGGGTTTGAGACGCAGCCACCTAGGGTTTGGAACCCTAGGCGCCGCTGCCTCCTCACGCACAGCCGCCATTGGCGCCTCACAGTCGGTCGGCGAGCCCCGCCCCAGCCGCCCGACGAGCGAGCAGACCGGCGGCAGCAGCCTCCGCATGGCTCCAGCGCGCCTCCAACGCGCGCACAGCAGCAGCAGACTCCGGCGCTCTCAGCGGCAGCAGCTCCAGCAGGCATCCCGGCGTGGACAGCAGCAGCGGCAGTGCGCCGCCCGCTGGGCGCGCAGCGCGCGAAGCGCGCAGGCGCGGCCCCCGAGCGCGCACAGCCCCTGCCGGCTGCAGCCTCCTTCCCTGCCCGACCCGCACAGCAGCAGCCCGCCTCGCCTCGCATCGAGCAGCAGCAGCAAGGGCGCACGGCGCCTGCCCAGGCGCGCGGCGCTCAGCGCGCGCGCAGCCCTTGGCGCCGGCGGCCTTGCTCGCTCCGTGCCCGTTGCTCCTCCTTACACCTTCCTCGTCGTTGATTCGTCGTCGCCCTCGTCTCGTTCTTCAATTTTACAGATTTACAACGGAAAAACAAATACAATTGAAATCCTAATCTAACCACGGATTTTCTCGTGGTGAAAAACGATTACAACGTCAAACGACGTGTCCCACGAATCAACGAATCACGAAGAACAACAGCAGTTAAAAAACAACGCACATTATTAATCGTACACAAATTAATAATAGAGCCAAGAAAATAATCCTGGGCTCTGATACCAATTGAAGGAATATTAAATTGAATTAATACTCGATTGCCCGATGATCGTTTCTTGGATTATTATTAATTCATCATACAACGATTAATTCCTAACATGCTCCTATGAATTTAACAGCTGCACACAGGTGTTAGGAAAAACTTACTTGAGAATCGGATGCACAGATGGTTGATGATCGCGTCGAATGATTCAGACTCCAGCTCTGATCTTCTCGACTGTATCCCGCTCAATTCCCAACGTTGGATGGACAACGAGCTATGAGAACTCCCAAGACAGAATGGCACCTCACGATTTTCTGCGCCTCCCTCTGCTCTCAAACCCTAATTTTATCAGTGTGTTTTCCTGAGAGCTGACAGCTGTATTTAATAATACAGAAATAAGGGAGGAGGCGCCAATTACAGTGCTAGGGCCGAAAATTCTGTCTTCTTGGGCTAGGAGACATTGGGCCAGCCCAGGGACCAGATACAAGGAATAAAGATGGGCCTCAAATAAATTAATTCATCCATGGTCAGCCCAGACCATAATTAATTTATAAATATCAGTTCATTCCACTAGAGAACCGATACTGACTTACCCCTTTATTGCCGGTGATGAGTCGGGGCTTGTATTTAGACTTATTAAATCTCCGTATTTAAAATATCCGACATCCATTAATTAATTAGAGCTCTGACAGCTTAAATTAATTAATCTCTTAATAATTCCTTAAGCAGTACCACTCAAACTTTATTATTACGCCTGAACTTAATCAACCTGCAGGGTTTAGCGTAATAAACCTTATTGAGCTCCTTAAGGGGATGTCATTATCGTATACCGGATACGGGTACTAATACAGATAATCAAATATCATATATTAACCGCTATCACCCAAGATACAGAGTACTCGAGTTAGTATTTAACTCTCGCTCATAGTAAGTCAAAGTGATATACGAATTAACATATATATCTGAATACTTATTAGTATTAAGATTTATGAGTCACCGAGATCTTGATTCTTCACTTAAGTCAGATAGAAGAATACATCTCAACTGTTGGTCCTATCAATACGTAATGACGTACCAGTATAGACAAGTAGCCAAGACAAACTACTTCCATCTATACTGCAGCCTAAACCAATAACTTGTCCTAGAGTTATTTCGGCTGTGATCATATTATATCTCTTAAGGTTATTCCAATTATACGGTCTTCTGTGATCTACAACACACCATATAATCTACTTATACAGAGATAAAGAACATACATATGCAATCATGAACACAATCAGATAGGAGATAAGAATAGTGAATAACAGGAATCATTGTATACAAGCATAAAGTTCTTGCTTTCAGTATACAAATCCAACAGTTGAGTACGTGGCTTCCTCTGAACATTGGAAGATCAGTCCGAGGAGGAATGTTCAACTGAGATTTGACTTTAGTATCAGTCCTTTGCGCGCATTAAGTTATCAGTCTTCAACTGATTCTTCAACTGATACTTCAGTTGGGATCTGCAGTCTTCAGTCTTCAGTCCTTCGTTCTTCAGTCTTCAGTCTTCAGTCTTCGACACCGCACACTAAACTAGAAACGAACTCTAACACTTGAGTTCAAAACAATTCTAGTCTATTACAATTAAGTCCTATGATTTTTGGTATCATCAAAACAAGGGTTAGGATATTCAACAAGGTTCCCAACAATATGTATTCAAAAATATTCACAAAAATTTCCTAAAACAATTATTAACCTTGATCTCACAATTCACAACCAAAAGGCCTAGCTCCAATTCACAACCGAAAGCCCTAGATATTGCTCGTGAATTTTAGAACAGTTTGATGTTAATATGTATTCAAAAATATTCACGAAATTTTCCTAAAACAATTATTAACCTTGATCTCACAATTCACAACCAAAAGCACTACCTGTTGTTTGTGAATTTTAGAATAGTTCATCACAACATATCTTGAACAATAATTACAAAGAGTTACTCTAACAATTCATCGCATTCATAACATTAACAAATACAATTTTTTAGAATTTAATCTTGATCTAGAAAACTTACGGTATTTTGAATCGCTTTTTCTTTATCGCACTTTTCCTCAGCTTCATTTGTTCTAACTATCTCCATACATGCTTTTTCGCGGTTGATTTCTTTAGTTTGTTCTTGTTCCTTCGTGATTTCTTCTTCTTCCGGATCGATTCTTCTTTCTTCTTCTTGAACGGTTGTTAAATCGTCTTTTCCAGAGATTTCTTCTTCGACCATCGAATCTTTTACTAGATTCAGATTTTCAATTTCAGGAGCGGTTACAGTCGAATCCATCTCTTCTTGTTCGTCGTTGTGGCGGTGCAGAGTCCGGCTGTGGTGGTTCGGCGGCGTTGTAGAGTTGAGGCGGTGATGGTAGGAGAGTTTTCTCGTCGATGTCTCTTCGCATTAAAGTTTTGGTGCGAAATTCGGAGAGAGAATGAGCTGTAACTATTTGAATAATGCGTAAAAATTATGAGTGAAAGTAACTTTTTTTGGATAAAATCGGATAAAAAACAAAGCTGATCTGGAGAGAGAAATCTGTGAATTGCGTGCCAGATTTTGGTTGTGAATTCTAGAGAGAAGAAAAAACTGATTTGCTGAGAGAAAATTGTGAATTGGTGCGTGTGTTTTGGTTGTGAATTGTGTGTGGCTATTTTTAAAATTTTTAAAGTTGAGGGTAAAATGGTAAGTGCGGCTATATTTTTATGTTTTTATTTTAGTGGATAATTTTTAAGTTTACTAAAAGAAATATGCTATTTTTAAAATCCACTCTTAAAAATATTACAAGGATACAAATTACAATCTTGAAAATTGAATAAGTAAACTAACTAACACTAACTAAATAACTAATTCATTACAATAAATTCCGAAAGAGAGTTGTCTAAAGGGGGGGGGGAATAATAATTAAGGGCTTGAGCTCAATTTTAATATAAATATTAAAATTGAGTGGCCTATGTATCTTCATTGAAATCAAAGCCCACGTAGTTTTCTTACCTTAACTTACCTAATCGTAGTCCTCCTCGGCCTCGGATCGTTCGGACTCGGTGAATTCATCGTTTGGGCTCTCATCAGCTTGATCCCATTGGTTCTCTTGAGCTCGCAACTCGGCTTTGGACCAATCATCAAGCAACATGGTGGCCTCCATGTTTCGAGGATCCCTGTTGCTTCTTCTTTCTTCCAAGACAAGCCCACCAACGCTAAATACTTGCTCAACGAAGACCGTGGAGGCCGGGACCGCGAATAACTCCTTGGCCATGGTGGCGAGTATGGGATATTCCCTCTCGTGCTGGACCACCATCTCAAGACGTCTAATTGTTGACCACCTACATTTTTGAAAGCAAATGTACTAGACAAATATATATCTAACTCGTTAGTAGTATAGCTCTTTTGTGTATGCATAAATGAATAAGCGGCGTGAGCCCATTCGTTTTGATCAAAACTACTATCTAAAGTGGAGGAGCCATATTGAGCATGTGAACTACTAGTACCACTTGAAGAGTATGCGGGGTTTGCAAGCATGTATCTTTGTTCATAGTCATTAAACAAAGTTCTAAGTGTGCTATCTATTCTAAGTTTAATATCATCTAATGCGGGAAGGTACCATTCTAGCACTTCATTATTTTTTAATCTTGACTCATAAATATCCCTAAAGGTACCATAACAAATTTCTAACATGCGATAAACGCCGCCAATTTTCATTGTAGGATCTAAAATTACTTAGCAAGTAAAAAAACATCGGGAATTTCAAGAAAATATTTAAGCCACTTAAGGATCATTTGATATGATACGTCCTTCAAATTATTTTTTTTATAACAATCATTTAAAGCAATACCAATGAACATGCAATGTTCTAAAACTATAATACTAGTGCAATAATAAACACCGGATAAATCCGTAGTAGCATTTTGAAAAACCTTTAAAAGTTGAAATAAACTACCACATCTTTTCCAATAAGAGGGCAATTTGATCTAAAAAAATCACATAAATGATCAATATGTTCCATGGTAGATGCAAGCATGCCAAATGTTGAATTCCAACATGTAGAAACATCTTTAACAAAATTCATATATCGAATTTTTTTAACACGATAATATTTTTGCCATTTTTGCCAATACTAGCTTTTCTATGCAAAATATTAACGGCTTGTCTAATGGGATCAACAACATCATTAATAAGAGAATAAGCATCTTGTACACATCTATTTAAAATATGACAAATACAACGAGCATGAAAATACCTACCATTAAAAGAGGGTGCGCATGCGGCAGCTAACTCGGGAATGGAGGCGGTGTTAGCGAATGCATTATCAAATCCAACAGAAAATATCTTATTTAACATGCAATACTCATTTAAAACAGAAATAATCAATTGAGCAATATTAGTAGCATTATGTATTTCATTAAAAATCTCTAAATGCAATTAAACGTTTTTGAATTAACCAACTTTCATCAACCCAATGACAAGTAATACCCATATAATTTTTTTTTTGGTAAAAATCACTCCATATGTCGGAACATATAGAAAAATTTTGATTTAAATTCTTAAAATATTTTCTTAAATCACATTTTTTTTCTTCGGCTTGTCGCCTAATAACTTTGCACATAGTAGTTCGACCAATTTTTTTGACGGCCGGATTATAAGCATTTTTCATAGTATGTTCAAAAGACAATTTATCGGCAAACATAAAAGGCAAATGCTCTATTGAAACAAAACAAGCCATGTAATTTTAAGCATTTTGTGGATCAAATTTCCATAAAAACATTACCTTGTTCATTACCTTGGCCTTGGAAAGCTTTGGGATGTAGTTGAGTTTCCATAGTCGACGGGGTGCTTACTCTCCATGTGCCTTGAGAGGGTGCCATAACCCCCTCCCGCTTGCCATTGATAAGTAGCGTTGCAATAGGCAACGAACCTCTCAGAAGCATTTGGACCATGCTTTGGCTTTTTAGGAGCGGGTTCCCTCCTAAAATATTTTGTGAAAATGCTAGAAGTAAGTAATTTACCCTTACCTTTACCCTTACTTCTAGTGGGAGGGATTTCCTCCTCAAAGTTGTGACGTGCTTGCTCGGCTTCCTCCTCAACTTCTTCGTTATGCAAAGTAAGTGCAAATTCTTCATCCTCCGCTTCTTGAAGTTGTCTAGCATATACTTCACCCGCCAAATCGGCAGCCTCTCGGCGTGCGCCGTAAGGTCCTCGTTCAACTGGCACTTTCAACCTTCTCTTAGAGGATGATGATGGAACTTGAACATTTTGAGTAAACTCGGGAGAAGTGGGAGTGCTATCAATATCTTCTTCGGGGTCGACATTGATAGACTTGCCACAGTTACCACGACCATGGGACATGATAACAAATAAACAAGTAGAGAAGATAATATAGATAGTAGAGGTTAGAGAATAATAAGAAAGAACAATAAAGTAAATGAGCAAGTGAGTGTAGTGTTAGTGTAATTGAAATATATAGTATAGTATAGTATAGTATAGTATAGTATAGTATAGTATAGTATTTAGTACTTAAGTAGTACTAGTAGTAATATAATGTAAATCAAGAACAATAAAGTAAATGAGCAAGTGAGTGTAGTGATAGTGTAATTGAAATATATAGTATAGTATAGTATAGTATTTAGTACTTAATAGTAGTACTAGTAGTAATATAATGTAAAGCGAGAATAATAAAGTAAATGAGCAAGTGAGTGTAGTGATAGTGTAATTGAAATATATAGTATAGTATAGTATTTAGTACCTAGTAGTAGTACTAGTAGTAATATAATGTAAAACAAGAACATTAAAGTAAAGAATTAAGCAAGAGAATAGATAAAGATTTATAAAGCAAGAGCAATTTAACAAGAGCAATAGCACATAAAGAATGGAGGAGAATTAGGAGTAGAAGAGAAGAGAGTGTAGAATTGTTAATACAATGGGGTGAGTTTGAAGGTGGAAGAAGGGGGGTATATTTATAGATAAAATTGGGTGGGGGAAAATGTGAATTAGATAAAATTGGATGGGGAAAAATTAGAATTATAATTTTGAATTTAAAAAAAAATAAAAAAAAAATGAAAATTTTAAATTTTGAGCAAAAGAGCCGGTCAAGGCCCCTAACCCCCCTAGCCTAGCTGCGCCCCCTGCCCCCTTGACCACCGCCTGCTCCTGCTGCCTCGCCTGTTACGCCGGGCCCGTCGGTTCAGGGCCAAACCGGCGGGCCGGCCCAGCGGGTCGCAGGCCAAGAATATCTTGAACCTTAATCGGCCCTTAACTACTGGCGGTTCAGCCCTGAACCGGCTCGGTGGTCAACAGTTTGGGTCGGAACCATTGAACACCAGGCCGGTTCAGGGTCGAACCGCCGGTTCCGGTTGGCCCCAATGTTGTGAAAATCGCTTGAGGCGGCGCCTTGAGGCGTCACACAATCCGCTTCAAAATTGCGCTTGTATTGATTTTTCAATACTGAGCGCCTTTTCTTATTGAGGTGATATGATCTTCGCCGGTGCAGAACTGAATCCTACAGGACTGATCTCACAAACACGTTCGGAAGACTTAAAACGAGAACTGAAATAAAGATAAGGTGTGGATATCCCAAAACCCCTGACCTAATCTACGTAGTTTCCTAGAGAACGGATCTCTAGACCCCAACGATGTGATCGGTGCAGCAACTTGGAGACGTTGAATGACACACGGCGAGGGATGATGAACTCGCCGATACGCCGATAAGTTGAATTTGCTTGGGCAAAATTCAGGAAGAACTCGAAGTCCTCAAGAAAGAATAATCTCACGAATTTGATTGGTAAAATATATGTTAAAGGTTATCTTTTTCGTTCCATACAGCAGCCATATATATAGGCAAAATAAAACCCTAATTTAAATAAGGAAATAACGTAAAAACAAGGAAACTTAAAAACAAGGAAACAAAGAAACTTGATCAGCAAGCTTTGACAACTCGGGCGAGAATGCCAGCACTGGAAAACGCCCCTCTGGAAACTCCCGCTCCTCTACTCTGGGAATTCCGCTCTGCTCTGGCAATTCTGCTCCTCTGCTCTGGAAAGTCGGCTTCTCTGCTCTGGCCGCTTCGACTTCGCTGCTCGGGCAGACTTGACTTCTCTGCTCGGGCACAGTCGACTTCTCTGCTCTGGCAGTTCGGCTTCTCTACTCTGGCAGCTTCGACTTCTCTGCTCTGGCAGCTTCGACTTCGCTGCTCGGGCAGACTTGACTTCTCTACTCAAGCACAGTCGACTTCTCTGCTCTGGCAGTTCGGCTTCTCTGCTCTGGCAACTTCGACTTCGCTGCTCGGGCAGACTTGACTTCTCTGCTCTGGTCTGGCGCGGGATTCATCTCTGCTCTGGCGTGAGCTTGGCTCTGTTCGGGCTGCATCATTCTCCTCTTCTTGAAGAGGATTTGTCCTCAAATCCAAGTCGTGAATGCCAATGTCGGGATCAAAAATCAGATCTTCGTTTATTGCAAGAAACGATTGATGGACCCTAGTTGTTCTCTCTTGTCCATCATTCATCTTGTCGGGATAAAAAACCAAATGCTTCGGCGCTAACACTGATTGTTCTTGGTCCTTGAACATGACGAAGTTGTTGTTGTAAAGGCCGTCATGCTTCACTTCTTGTCCAAACAGCCATGGTTGCTTCCGAACAGCCATGATTGCTTCAGCCATGGTTGCATCAACCATCAGCGCTGCATCACAAAAGACTGCACTGTTATACTTGTCTATTTGAAACGGAACCTTCTCCAACTTCAGCAGCTTGGTATCTCCAATATCATTCTGCCATTGGAGCTGATGTTGCGTGAATAAGGTCAGTTCGAACTTATTTGCACCATCACAGCGCTGCTCCTGTTCAATACCCATAGCTTGCGGCAAAGCCTTTGCTTCCAAAATAGATGAAGTAGACTTCTCAAGCACTTCCTCACGTGAATACTCATCCTTGATATCCACCACAGCTTCCACTATAACCTTCGTCTCCGTTGGATTCATACATGCCTCATCTTTGATAGCAACAACCTCTTGATCGATTTCCACTGCAACCTTCATCTCTTTATGCTCGACCGGTTGCTCCGTAGACTTCACCTTATACGCCTCCTTCTGTCGTTGCTGCAGTTGCACGTGATCCTCATAAATTTGTTTAGGACTAAGGGAAACAAGTGCCACCTTCCTTTGCTTATACGCGAAGGAGTACTTGTTGGTGACTTCATCATGAGTAGCTCGTCTATCAACCTGCCACGGTCTACCCAACAAAATGTGGGTCGCCTGCATGGGAATAACATCGCACACAACCTCATCTTCATACTTCCCAATGCGAAAAGGCACTTTCACTTGTGTGGTAACCTCGACGACGCCGGTCTCATTCGGCCATTGCAAATGATACGGCTTGGGGTGTTGCACCTCGGTCAGCCCCGATTTCTCCACCATGTATCTACTCGCCACATTCGTGCAACTTTCTCCATCAAGGATCACACTGCACAACTTGTCGTGGACAAGACATCTCGTGTGAAAGAAATTCTCCCACTGCTCGCTTTCATTGGATCCGAACCCTTGACACGTACGACACTTCTTATCTCGATTGCAACCATCAAAAATTGTCGGAGTGCCCTGATGTGCTGAACTCACACCCTATGTTCGATGCTTCTTGTCTACACTTGGCGGCGCCTCCTTATTCCTGGAATCCATAAGCTTTTCAATAGCTAACTGCAAAGCCTCCATTGTGAAGGTCGTGTTTGGATCCATGGCAGATGGATCCACTCCATGCGAATAGATGTACATGGGCAGAGAAAAATCTCACACGAACAGATATGGAAACACGAAACCCTAGAAATTTCGACCCTTGAATGAAGACAAAATGAAACCTGGATAATTTCGACCCTTACGAAACCTGGAAAACTGATACCAGATGATATGATCTTCGCCGGTGCAGAACTGAATCCTGCGGGACTGATCTCACAAACACGTTCGGAAGACTTAAAACGAGAACTAAAATAAAGATAAAGTGTGGATATCCCAAAACCCCTGACCTAATCTACGTAGTTTCCTAGAGAACGGATCTCTAGACCCCAACGATGTGATCGGTGCAGCAACTCAGAGATGTTGAATGACACACGGCGAGGGATAATGAACTCGTCGATTCGTCGATAGGTTGAATTCTTGTTTGGAAAAATCAAGAAGAATTCGAAACTTGAGAGAGAATAAACTCACTGTAATATTATCAAAATTCAATTTTTTTTCTATCGTTCCATACAGCAGCCATATATATAGGCAAAATAAAACCCTAATTTAAAGAAGGAAATAACATAAAAACAAGGAAACTTAAGGAAATAACGAAAACAAAGGAAACAAATAAACTTGCTCAACAAGCTAAAATAACCCTAGCGAGAAATCCAGCTCTGTACGCTCTGCTCTGCACTGTGCCGTCTGCTCTGTTCTGGAAGTTCGCTCTGTCGGGACAGTTCCTCTACTCTGGCAAAGCCGAGGTCTGCTCTGCTCGGCTCCGCTGCTCTGTTCGGTTCCGCTGCTCTGCTCGGTTCCGCTGCTCTGCTCGGTTCCGCTGCTGCTCGGTTCCGCTGCTCTGACTATCGACTTCTCTGGCTATTGGTTTCTCTGCTCTGGAGATTGGTTCTTCTACTCTGACGAGTTGACTTCGCTGCTCTGGGCTTTTGATTTCTCTGCTCTGGCCTTTTGATTTCTCTGCTCTGGGAATTCTCTGCTCTGGCAATTCTACTTTGCTCGGGCACAACTTCAGCTTTGTGCGGGCTGCATCACCGCCCCATCCTCTGCGGCACCAAACAGTGCCAGATTGCTAACTTAATCGGCTGTGTCTTCTGCTTCTCGGCAGCGGCGCCGGGATGCTCCATCAACAAAACATTAGTTATGTAGTTGAGGCACAAAGATGGCAAAACGAATAAGCATTATATATTGCCGCATTACTTTTCCTAGTCCCCTTGCCATGCTTGCTTAGAGCCCTTACTCATTTCGTCTAACCTTGGGGGCTTTGGTTATCCTTGGCAATATTTCCACTACCTTTAGCCCGTGATACTTCCTGGGGAGGTGTCTCAGCACATGCCCGCAAAACAGCTTCATTCTGCCAAACGCGACGAAGGCGTTTCTTAGCATTGGCTTTACGGGTGAAAGTGAGCTTTATTCTCTTCCATAGAAGGCCGGGAGAATTGTGTTTCTTCACGAGCTCCAGGACTCTGGTTCCACAGAATGCACCCCAAAGGAACGAGTGAGGCTCCAGCACTCTGGTTCCAGAGCTTCTAAACAGCAACTCACCAAGCCCATGACAACAAGAAAAGCCGTCCACAAAATCATCTTCAGTATAGTATTCGCTCTTGGATGCAACTACATAGAAAATTTCATCAAATAAATGACAACCATAGCATCCAAAACAAGGCTCACACCAAATCAAAGGCTAAAAACAAAGCAGACATCTGCATTCGTGACCAGAACAATAGTTGTGCTGCCAAATGTTGGCAGCACGAAGGTTTCTTTTTCTAACTGCAAGTCTAGATAACAACTTGAATCGATTTTAGATCACTTTAACCAGAAAACAACTTCTATCTGTAGAACCACCAGAACCACTAGATCCTCACCAGCCTCCGTGCACCACGCAGCACCACGTCGCCGTCGAATCCGAGAACACCGCTTCAGATCTAGGGTTTTCGCAGCAAAACCCCTAGCTCCGCCGCCAGAACCACCAGATCCTCACCAGCCTTCGCGCCACCTACCGCCGTCCGACCCCATCCTCTATTGCCCGCACCAGATCTGCCGTTCAGTGGGCAGCTCACGGCCGCGCCAGATCTGCCCAGCCACTCACTCCGGCGAGGCGAATTGGAATTCAGGGGTGGGGCGAGTGAGTAGTGGCGGAGCAACGCTGCCGCGTGCGCGGCTCCCTCCGTCTCAGAACAACAGTGTAGCGGTGGTGGTGAGCGGCAACTGTGGAGCGGCGGCAAGGACGAGAAGAAGAGGGAGGGAGAGAGAGAGAGAGAGAGACGTGAAGGTGAAGAGAGAGAGGAGAGAAATAGATAAATGAGTGGCAATTTTTTAAAATTTTAAAAGTAAGGGGCATTTCTGTCTTTTCAATCAAAAAGTGGACAGTTTTTATTATTTTTATCTTAGTGGACAATTTTTATCTTTACAATATGAAAGTGGATAGTTTTATATATTAACTCTTAATAATTTTATAGATGATTAAAAATTATTTAGATTTCCACAAGCGGTCTCTAGACAAAGTGATTGGCGATATGAGTAAACGTCCACCCGCGTGGCTTACTTCATGTTTGTTCATTCATAAGTTTGTCAGATGAGGTTTCTATAAAAAATATTTAAATCCATTAGAGTAGTGGGAGTTATGCAGTAAACATCCACACGCGTGGCTTACTTGTATAACTTTTCACGAGTACTTTAGAGGATGGAATTAAATAAGATAACTAAGAAATTAAATTGAATGCGGCATGGTCCTAGTGAGTATGTCAAATTTGAGAATTTAATTTCAAAGTTAGATTGTGGTTATTACTTAATAATTTTTATTCTTAAAATTATGTAGACCTCCACAAGCGGTCTCTAGACAAATTGATTGGCGATGTGAGTAAACGTCCACCCGCGTGGCTTACTTCATATTTGTTCTTTCATAAGTTTGTTAGATGAGGTTTCTATAAAAAATATTTATATCCATTAAAGTAGTGGGAGTTATGCAGTAAACGTCCACCCGCGTGGCTTACTTGTATGATTTTGACGAGTACTTTGGAGAATGGAATTAAATAAGATAACCAAGAAATTAAATTGAAAGCGGCATGGTCCGAGTGAGTATGTCAATTTCGAGAATTTAATTATCAAGGTTAAATTGTTGTCATTGCTTAGATATCATATCAAGTTGTTCGCTATTTTATTTTAACACGCCGCAAGTGTACGGGTGCAATTGTGTACAGTAGCAAGCAAGGTCGTATTCCACAGAGACTGGTTTAACCAATTCCTATCCTAAATTATTCTACTCTATTTGGAAAACCGGAAAGATGAGTTTTTGTTGTAAAGAACAAAATAAATAAACAGCAGGAAAGAAAATAAACCAAGCTACGAAACAGAGAAACAAATAAGAGAAGATTTCCCAAGGCAGAGGTTTCAACAGACTCTCCTATCTAACATGTTCAATTCAATTATCAAGATAATCTCCTAAGGCAATCTCAAAACTAGTCTATACCCACTCCCGTGGCATACAAACCGTTGATTACATGCAAGGCTACCGTCCCCGGATCGCACTTCTAACATGCATGCAACTCCTAAAAGCTCATAGGATTAACGCCCTCACAAATATCAATTCCCTTTAGAATTAAAATATATGTGTTCTATGTTCTTAGTTCAGGTAATAATTATCATCTCCCGATATCAAATTAAAACCTATGATTATGCTAAATTGGTGGCCAATCAATAAAGCAAACAATTATAACAAGAACATAAAAAGGAATAACAATCTCAATTAATTGAATCAAACAGTCAGAAATTCAAATCATGTCTACTCCCTAAACCCTGGGAAAAAGGGATTCTAGCCACACATAGACATATGAACTAGAATACAATTCTCAATAAAACAAATAAACATCCACAAGTAAAACCGTAGTAGAATTGAGAATCTTCAATTCTTGCTCTCGCTCCGTTCTCCGTCTCCCTCAGCTCTCAGGAAAAGTAAAATATGATATAAGCTGATAAAAGTTCTTAGAATAAGTTCTTGGGGAGTATTTATATGCCCTAGGTCAAGTAGGACTCAAAAATACCCCAAAAATCGCGTAAAAGGGTGAAAAACGGACTTTTGGGCGAAAACTCGGCGACTCGCGCGGCCGCGTGCCTGGACCGCGCGGTCTTCCAGCAAAATCTGCTCCGTCGCGCGGCCGTGTCATGCGGCCGCGCGAGCCGACCGCGCGAGATCTGACGTTTTGCGCAGCAATTTTGTTTTGGCTCGTTCTCCTTCGTCCAAACTCCGATTTACGATCCGTTTGCGCTCACGAACTCCTATAGAGACGAACTATAACTTGTATTTCAGCCAATTCTTCAAAATTCTGCTTCATTATTTCTGAAAATTCGTTCAAACAACAAGCAAGTGACAAGTTCTTGACCATAAACCAATATAAGCTCAAATAATCAACAAACACACAAAATACTCATAACTAAACATAAAAAATGACACACCAAGAGGTAAAAATGCATGTTTATCACAAGTACAATGTACAACTCCTCGCGGAGTCCCTTCTTGATTATGATATGGTCTAGTTAAGGTCCAACTATTAATTTCCTTTGTCAAAAGGTTAAGTTGACATGGATGAAAATTAAACGACTAGGTAAATAGTCTGGTTGAGGAGTTCATGTGTAAACGTCCACCCGCGTGGCTTGCATGTGAGATTCTTTGGGCTGTTGGAGGTTTCATCAATATTGTTTTATCAAAAGGTTTCATTATTGTTGTTACGAATTATGTGCTTTATGTTCGTTACTTTCAGATATGTCTATGTCTCTTATTGTTTATTATTCTTGCACTAAGTTCTTTTTACCGGTCCACATATATAAAATGGAAACGCAGTTTTGGATTTTTATCTTTATCACAAACTAACACAATTTTTTTTTGTTGCTTACTACTCCACGTTCTTATGGTCCGAACAATGAGTCAACTGATGAGAAAAAAAGGAATTACATAAAAGGTGGCATAAGACGAATAATGTGGCTATATGCTATATTATGAGTATAATGTCACAAACTTTGTAGCTCCAACATCAGGGCATGGACGATGCTATTAGCATCATGCTGAATCTCAAGAAAGTGTTCGGAGAGTCGGACTGAGCTGCTCATTTAAATTTGATGAGAGTAATCTTGTTATTTTTATGAGTGAGCACAGCTCAGTGCACGAGCATGTCATGCAAATTTTGACGGACTTGACTTGCTCAGTGGGAGTATCGACGGTGAGGCAAAAGTCGATATTATCCTGAACTCTCTCCCCAAGTCTTTTAATTAAGAACTTCCGCCTCAACGCTGTTATGAGCAAGAAAGATAATACTCTTTTTGAGTTGTTGAATGCTCTAGTTACAACTAAGGAAGTTGTGGGAAAAAGATGTGCAAACACTTGTTATTGCCAAAGGATGGCCATCTTCTTCGTCAAAAGACGGGAAGAAGAAGGGTCCAAGGGGCAAGAAAGATAAGGGAAATAGTGGGAGTAGTGGTGTGATAAGATTGAGTATTAGAGAATTTTTCTTTTAATACTAAAGGCAAAAGGTTAAGGTACTTCACTTTCTATAGTAACTGAGACATGTTAGCTCATTTTCTACTCAGTCGTGAGTAGTGGATAACGAAGAAATTGATCATGATTGTTGCACCTTGCATGGCTTTTTAAGCTGTCAAGGAAGCTAAGAAGTGATGAGATGGTTGTCTTCATAGGCAACGCGACAAGAGTTGCAGTTGTTGCAATTGGAGACTTGTCTTTATATTCTAAAGACATAGTTTAGTTTTTGAGAGTTCCTTCTCTCTTTATACTATAACTTGTCTACATAATACCTTTATATTGCATATACATCATTGAACAAAAGAAAGAGAAAAGTTAAGGTTGATTTCTCAAGATGATCTTACACATATTGGTACCTTAGTTTAGGTCACATCTATCTTAACAGGATCCAAAGGTTCGTGTATAAATAGTACGTTGGATTCAATCCAGGTTGTACTATTTGGAACCTGTGAATCCTGTATAGAGGAAGAGATGGAGACCGGGCCGTTCATGGCAAAGGGGATAGGCCAATAATGTGTTAGGAATTATCTTTTCTAATTTATTTTCAGTTTATGGGATTCCAACCCAGTTTACTACACTGTGTAATTCCCATAAAAGACGGTGTAGTGGAGAGAAGAAATAGGTCACTCTTCAAAAAAAAAAAATTGTTCAATGATGAGTTATGCATCTTTGCAATTAGTCCTAAAGAATCAGAAGATGGTTATTAGCAATGACACGCGATTCTTAGAAGTGGACTATGGGAATAATCACTAATCCAAGTCAGATAGTGTGCTTCAAGAAATTGAAGACATTAGACAGGCGATTCCATCACCCAAGCCAAGTGTGCAAGAGTTTTGTACCACAAGACACTGCACGCACTGTTGACACACATGTGCAACCACAGATCCATTGTAGTGGGAGGGTTGTGGGACAACCCGATCGATTTATGTTCTTGGAAAGATCTTTGGATTCAGTCCCTGGTAGTGAATATAAGAGAATCGACCCAAATATCTACTTGGAATTAGTGGGAGACGAGAATGTAGATTCCTGGCACGCCTCAATGGAGCAATCCATTAAGAATATGGGTGTATACTAGAAAATCTTGCTACCAGGAGGCAGTAAAGCTTTAGGTTGTAAGTGAGTATACAAGATAATGACAGACCCGAATGAGCAAGGTCGTAGCTTTCGAAGCTAGACAGGTGGCGAAAGGTTATGCCCAGTGTAAGGGTATAGGTTATGATGATTTTTTCGCCAGTGCCATGCTCAGAACATTCGGATCATTTTACCCATAGCAGCTCACTTAAACCATCGAGGTCTGGCAAATGGATGTCATATATATTACCTTGGAAAAGGCAAGGACATCCATGTGCAACAACTTGAAGGTTACGTGAGGGAGGGTGATTTATGCTTAATTTACTCTATTTTTAAGGGTTTGTTTGTGCGTGTTTTAAGATAATCTTCTGGAAATTGGTGCATTTATGGTGTATTTTATGCTTTGCAGGAGATTTAGGCTTTCGAGATGGAAGAATGCAGTTTTGGAGAATTTTGGATGAATTTGGCGTTTTCTAGGTGTTCTGGTCTCCAGAGCAGAGGAACCGAAGTCTCTAGAGCAGAGAAATCACCATTCCTCTGGAGTCAGAGAAATCAAAGACCAGAGCAGCGACATCAAGTCTCCAGTGCAGCGGAATCAATCGCCAGAGAAATCACCATTTCTCTGGAGTCAGCGAAATCAAGAAGCCAGTGTAGCGAAGTCATCACCAGAGGAGTCAATAGTCAGAGCAGCCAAGTGAGAGTCAGAGCAGAGGAGAGAGAAGCCATTACAGCGGAATCGAGAAGGCAGAGAAATCACCGTTCCTCTGTTGATAGCAGGGAAATCACCATTCCGCTGGCAACCCATTCCGCTGGAGACCTATTCCGCTGGCGACCCATTTCTCTGGCGAGGTCAGAGAAATCATCCATTCCTCTGGGGTGACCCGTTCCCCTGGTGACATCCGTTCCTCTAGCGAGAACTGCGAATTCGGCAAGAGTAGGAGTATTTTTCGGAGCGCGCATCCAGCTGGAGAGTTGCCTTATTTCACACGATTCTATTACCTTTAGAATTCTACTTTGCATGGCAACTCTCATATACCATGGTGATCGAAGGAAATCTGAAAACTATAAATAGGTCCTCTTTTGACCTATCTAGATACCCCCGAAAACCCTAACATTCATATTTCAGTTTTATAGCTTTAGAATATTTTAGCTTTCCAGTTTTCAAGGCTTGGATCAAGATTGAAGATTCAAGCCGCTACAATCGTTCCTATTCGATTTTTATACAATTTGTTTTTACAATTGCGTTCAATTTAATTATGTTTATGTTTGATTTTATTATGTCTGGCTAGTTCTTTTATTCTGAACCTAGGGTTTGTATATAGCTGATTGATTATGTGTTTTTGATTTATTCATATCAATTTGCCTTCCAACTTATGATTCATGATTCCTGGTGCTTATTTTCTTGTGAATTATTTATCAATGATTTACATGTCTAGCTGTTCAGTTTGAGTCTTGAATGCGATAATTGTTCAGCCGATTCAGGAATGCATGATATAGTGTTAGCCTTGAGTCTTGAATGCGACAAGTGAAGCTATAGGAAGCTATTCTTTGTGTGCTATTTGGAGTTAATTTATTCCTTGGAGTCTTGAATGCGAAAAGGGGTTAATTAATCTACGTTCATAGGTGTTCGTTAGAGAAGCTTGTGAATAATATAGTGATCTTTCATCAGGGTTGGATTAAAATTGGTAATTGAATCAATAGGTTGAATGCATGTAGTTGATTAGTGAAAGTACATCCCTAGGGTCAGAGTTTTCCTACATTTGAGTTAGTTATCGTTATTTATATGCTCTTCAGTTTTTATTTAGTTAATCTTAGTTCGTAAATCACCTTCATTATTGTTTTACCTGCATACTGTTAGAGTCTGTTTAGGAAATAGATATAGTAATTTCGTTTTACAGTCTCTGTGGATACGATACTCGGTTACTGATTATTTGCTACAATTGCACCGTGTTAGTTGCGGTATTTGTTGCTAAGAAATTAGTGATCAAGCACACTATGTGATCTCGAGGGAGAAGCCAAGACAAGTTCTAGTGAGAAACATGCATGTTCGAACAATCACTCATGAATAAGAAATAAGACTGTAAAATAATGACAGTCAAAGCTCAAATCCTCACAGCTTATTTCATTGATTGCAAACACATAGAGACCATGCTTATCATCCATCAATCATGCTCAAACTCAATAATATCAACACAAACACATGTAATTTCACGAGTTTTAAACAGAAATCATCATGAACCATTTATCCAACCAATCTCTACACTACTCACATCATCATCAAGGTAACATCACAGAGAGAACCACCAAAGCAAGACTAAGAAAACTCAACGACAGAACAAAAACAACCAAAATAAAAAGTGCACCCACGAAGACACATCCCCCTAAACTTATTCACCACCAAGGAGAATAAGTTTGAAAAGGATTTGTGGGGCACAAAAAACAAACTAACAAACAAAAAGAAACGAACTAACCAAGATTGGGTTGCCTCCCAACAAGCGCTATTTTTAACGTCGTTAGCTCGACAGAACATCAAATCCATCACGGAGGCTGGTACAAGCAGTGCTGCGACCAGCTACGCTCCACTCCACTCTTGCAGCTAGGGATGTCAATCGGGCCAGCCCACCGGGTTTTCGGGCTAGCCCTATCGGGTTCCGGGTTAGTCGGGTGCGGGCTAATCGGGTTGGAGATTTTTTCGGGTTGTAAATCTTCAACCCTAACCCTAAACTTTCGGGTTTCGGGCTAGCCCATCGGGCTAATCAGGTTAAAGACGTAAAAATAAAATTATCATTTGTATTTTATTATTCCTAATGATCTAATGTATAATGTATAAAATATACATAGATATTAAAGATATAAATTATATAGCAAAGCATGAAATGCAAAAATATAAGATATTCAAGATTACATAAACAAATTATATTAAAATGATATAGTAAAATTTAACATGTATCAATGCACTAGAATCAATCTGGATTATTACTGAATAATTAGTGGATTTGCCATGCACGTCTCATTGACAGGAAAAAAAATTTGGTATCACTTTAAAATGAGATACTAATAATTAATTTCTAACTAATGAGATACTAATAATCAATTTCTACAAAAAATCCGTAATTAATTTCACTTTTTTTAATGAGATTACACACACACATATATATTCTAACTAATTAATTTCACTTTTTTTAATGAGGCTACATATATATATTTAAGCAAATACCATAGATCTAAACATAGCAGAAGTTGTAACTGGATGCATCAGTCACAATTCCGTCAGCCCACCGGGCCAGCCCATCGGGTTTTCGGGCTAGCCCTATCGGGCTCCGGGTTAGTCGGGTGCGGGCTAATCGGGCTGGAGGTTTTTTCGGGTTGCAATTTTTCAACCCTAACCCTCTAATTTTGTCGGGTTATTCGGGTCGGCCCACGGGTTTCGGGCTGCATTGACATCCCTACTTGCAGCCATGCTCCCTTCCTGCGAAATCTGATCACCTGGATCCTACCAAGAAAACTAATCCTCATTAAAAGTATTATGAGCATCAACTCTTACCTTTCCCGAATCCTTTGCTTTCATGGGCACTTCGTCCTTGTGAATGCGGCATGGTTCATAGACATAGAATGTTTGGCTTTTATCATGAACTCGAAGCGTGGCTCTCCTTTCTTCACATCAATTAAAGCTCTTCCCGTTGCTAGGAACGGGCGCCCCAAAATCAGCGGGATTTTGTTGTCATCCTCAATGTCTAAAACCACAAAATCGGTAGGGAAAATAAAATCCCCCACCTTCACGAGCATGTTCTCTACAATTCCACGAGGATAAGTGACCGACCTGTCCGCCATCTGCAGCCTCATAGATGTATGCTTCAATTCCCCAATCGCCAGCTGCTGAAAAACAGATAGAGGCATGAGATTGATGCTCGCCCCCAGGTCGCAGAGTGACCTTCCGAAATGTTGGCCTCCAATAATGCAGGAAAGTGTGAAACTACCCGGATCTTTGACCTTCGCCGAAAGCTTCCTCTGCAGAATCGCGCTGCATTCTTCATTGAGCCTCACGGTCTCAAACTCCCCCAATTTCTTCTTTCGCGAGACTATGTCCTTGAGGAATTTGGCTTACTGCAACATATCTAGTAACATCTCCACCAATGGAACGTTGATGTTTACCTTCTTAAAGATCTCTAAAAACTTAGAGAGCCGTTCTTTCATCATCTCTTTCTTGTGGCGCTGAGGGAATGGTATAGTCACAGTTGCTGGCGAAGTAGCTTTCTGTTTTTCATCATTCTTTTTGCCAGAAACCTGAACAGTGACCTCCTCAGCTTTTTACTCTAACGGTGGTGCACTCTCATACTCTGCCGTCTTGGACCATGCACTCTCATACTCTGCCGTCTTGGGCCCTTCTTGTGTAGTCCCACTCGGCAAATCTACGATCTTATAATAACGCTGGGGAAATGGCATCCACCCAGGAGGACGCAGATGAGGTGGAAGTCGTCGGCCTTCCTCATGGACTCTCCACGAGAGCTCTCCTTTCTCCATCTCATGAGATCCATGGCTGCCTTCAGAGGTGGCTTCACTCTTCAATCCAATGGCCATGCACTGCTCCTTTGGGTTTGCCTTGACATTGTTTATGAAATTACCTGACTGTTGGAGTTTGTTGACGGCGGTGGCTATTTGACCTAATTGGGTCTCGAACATCTTTATTTGAGTCCCCACAGCAGCGGCATTGGACTCTAACTTTTCCATCCTCTCGTCGGATTTGGACATGAACTTCATTAGCAACTCATCTACATTCAGCCTTTTCTCTTTATTTATCACTCCATTGGTTACCGAGAAGCCTGGTGGAGGTTGAATTGCATTGTTGAGATTCTCATAAGCCAAATTTGGGTGTGAACGCCCTCCATGAAGAAACTGTTGTCCACTATTATATCCACCTTGTTGCCCATGTTGAAAGTTCCCATAAGTTCTGCCATTGATGTAGTTGGCGTCTTCTACGCCTGTTGGATCTCCACAGTCGGCTCAGGATTGCCCAAAGTTAACGCTGCAATTCTCGAGTTCATCTCTGCCAGCTGAGTCGAAATCAATGCCATGAGATCTGGGCTAGACGCAGCAACAATTTTCTTCAACTGCACTCTCTCGAATGGCCATTGATAACTGGTAGCGGCCATGCTTTCAATGATCTCCATTGCCTCCAAGCTCCATTTCTTGAGCAGGGAACCTCCAGCTGCTGTATCCATGAACATTCTCGTACGCTCTCCACATGCATTGTAAAACATGACCACCAGAGTCCCCTCATCAAAGCCATGGGACGGGCACTTCCTCAACTTCTCCTGGTATTTTTCCCATGTTTCAGCCAAAGTTTCTCCATCAAATTGCTGAAATTGAAGAATATCCATTTTCAATTTTGATGTAAGCCCAGGAGGATGGAACTTTCGTAGGAAAAGATCTTCCATGTCCCCCATGTTGGATTGGCTCTGAGCTGTAGAGTTTGATACCATAGCTACAGAGAAGGGAAAAAGGCGGAGATGTATAATGTCATCAGAGACTCCGTTCATCTTGATAGTACTGCACAGCTCTAAGAATTGCGCCAGATGCGCATTGGGATCTTCCATAGCTTTGCCTCCATACTGGTTTTGCTGCACCATCGTGATTAAACCAGTCTTGAGCTCAAAATTATTTGTGTTGACCCTTGGAGGCTCGTGAAAATGATATTGCGGAGTGAAAGCCTCATTGATTGGGGCCTGTTTATGCTCGCCAGCATTTTTCTGAGCATCCAACAATGCTTGCAGTTGTTCTCTCAACGCACGGATTTCTTCTGCAGTAGCAGCCATCGTGTTTAGTGTGGCTTTACTTTTCTTGGTGTTGTTAAGGTGGAGTGTAGCTTCAATCTCTGGATCAAAAACTTCAAGAGGTAGATTCCGAGATCGCGTGTTCATGCACTACCTAGAAAACTCCAAGCACAAGAATTAGAACCGCAGGAAAGACACATAACAGAATTTAAATAAACAGAAATAAAAATCCAGATTAGTATCAAACAATTAACAGATAGTACTGATTAAAATCAGTCCCCGACAACGGCGCCAAAAACTTGTTCGCGATTTTATTTGACACGCCGCAAGTGTACGGGTGCAATTATGTATAGCAGTAACAAGGTCGAATCCACAGAGACTGAATTAACCAATTCCTATCCTAAATTATTCTACTCTATCAGGACAAACGAAATTTAGAGTTTTGGTTTTTGAAACTAATTAAATAAATAAACACTGGGAAGAAAATAAATCAAACTATGAAAATGCGGAGTAACAGATAAGAGAAGATTTCCCAAGGCAAATGTTTCAACAGATTCTCCTAACTAACATGTTCAATTCAAGTAATAAGATGATTCCTAAGGCAATCTCTAAGCTAATTCATACCCACTTCCGTGGCATACAAACCGTTAAGTACATGCAAGGCTACCATCCCTGGATCACACTTCTCTAACATGTAACTCCTAAAAGTTCCTAGGATTAATGCCCTCACAATTATTAATTCCCTTTAGAATTAAAATAAATGTGTTCTATGTTCTTAGTTCAGGTAATAATCATCATCTCCCGATCTCAAATTAAAACCTATGATTATGCTAAATTGGTGATCAAGCAATAAAGCAAACAATTATAACAAGAACATAAAAAGGAATAACAATCTCAATTAATTGAATCAAACAGTCAGAAATTCAAATCATGTCTACTCCCTAAACCCTGGGAAAAAGGGATTTTTAGCCACACATAGACATATGACTAAAAATCAATATCTCAAATGAACAAATAAACATTCAATAATAAAAACCGTAGTAAAGTTGACATTCTTGTGTTCTTGCTCCAATGATGTCCTTCGTCTCTTCAAAGCTCTCCAAAAGATGTAAAAAATGATAAAAGGTGATGATCGGTGTGGAGAATGAGTTCTTGGGGAGTATTTATATGCCCTAGGTCAAGTAGGACTCAAAAATACCCCAAAATCGCGTATACTAATAAAAATCTGAATATTGGGCGGAAATACGGTGACTCGCGCGGCCGCATGGTCAGCCCGCGTGACCTCGCGCGGCCGGGTTGCGCGGCCGCGTGGCTGGCCCGCGCGGGCGCGACCCTCCAGAGCTTCCTGCTCCGTCGCGCGGCCGTGGCATGCGGCCGCATGCCCGGACCGCGTGACCTCTGACGCGTGCGCTCCGACCCGCAAACTTTTCGACGCTCGTTCGGTGTCCGATTTGACCTCCGTTTGCGCCTACGAACTCGTCTCTTCATGTACTTCTCTCTATAGCCTCAAAATCATCCCAATTCGTGTCCAAAACTTGTAAAAACAACACGAGTACGGACGAGTAGTCTATTCCACAGAAAATATGCAATTTAAACTATAGACAACTCAACAACTCAAAAAGAGACGCCCAAAACATTAAAGAATAACGTGATAAAGTAGTGAAAAATGCATGTAAATCATTCACCTCAGCTCCTTCCTGGTAAACATGACATAATGCAACTTTGGCCCAGTGATGCCCATTCCAACCATCTTTCTCTTGTCTGCTTTGAACTGGACCTCTCTTCCCTTCAAACCTTGTTCTCTCCCCAATATAACCTGAACAGACACAATAAAAGGGGAAAAATAGGGCCAAATGGCCCAAAAATCAAAAACGCATCACCTGCATTGCTGTGTTTGCTGCAATCAGCTGACGACACAATAATCTATCTCCTTTATTAGCTCTTCTCGGTTGAAATGTGCAGAAAATTAAATACGTGCGCTCTCTTTGCTGCGCTTTCTCTGGCTTCTTCAATAAATCGCTTCATCTGTGAAGCGGTGAATGTGATTGCAGCCTCTCCCTGCTATTGTTGTTGGTTTCCTCCTTCTCCTTCGTTCACTGTCAACTGTCGTTCCTCATTTATCCTTGGTTCTTGAATCTTGACTCTCGCATACCTCGCGACTATTTTCTTTGCTTTTTTCTTGTTGCCATCCGCAGTGTAACTGTACTGCAACGTGAATGGCGTTCCTTTTTCTTCAATAGATATCCAATGCTTGTGTTGCTTTTCCTTCTCTGTTGCTTTCAATGAAAAACGAACCTGCAAAAGTACTAATTTACTTAGCTTTTTTTTTTTGGATTTCTATTAGTACTTTTGGTACTAATATTACCATTTGTGCAAAAATGACCAGATTACTTGATTTTTTTTATTTCTGTTGGTGGTGCTTTTGGCACTAATATTACCATATGTGCCAAAAAGACCAATTTACTTCTTTTTTTAATTTCTGTTGGTACTTTTGGCACAAATATTACCATTTGTGCCAAAAGTACCAATTTACTTAGTTTTTTTATTGGATTTCTGTTGGTACTTTTGACACTAATATTACCATTTGTGCCAAAAGTACCAAATTATTATGATATATTATATTCATAATAAAAGAAGAATGAGATTATTAATCATTTTTACCTCTCCGTCAACTACTGGTCTGGTGCGATTGTTTGTGTACGAGAACCTTAGCATACGGGGGAATATTTTTGGCCGCCTTCTTCCTCTTATATTCTTTCCCAATGTGGCAGAGCACAGTATATCCAAGCCCGACAACATAGAATCAAATGAGTTAATTTAGCTTTATTTGGAAAACTAAAACAGTATGAATTGAACAATATTAATGATACTTACCAAGAAGGCAACAGTGTTCCCGATTAGATGATATGCTTTTTTTTGATGCGTGAGCCACATTGCACCTGATGTCGTTGATCACATGTATTGTCCTCTGATATGACATGCTCCCCCATGGGAATTCCTCTCATGTTGATTTGTCCTCCAAAAGCACCCACAGCCAATCCGGAATACTGAAATTCGTTCCGTCATATCCAAATATTAGATCTGTCACTATCAACATCTTTGCTGCCTTAATGTAGTCCTCTGCATTCTCACCTAAATTCTTGGTCACAAACTTCTCCCTTAATGTGTTAGGGGTAGTTTTTTTACTTCCCAGAATTCTCTGATAAAAAAGTCTTCAGGTATGGTGTGATTTGCATAGGTGTCAAAGTCGTTTGGTCCAAATTTCAATCCTATCATAAAAAAGAACTCTATCCTAGAAAACTTCAATATATACTCGTCCACGAAGAAATACAAAGCTATCTCATCTGGATTTGGTACTCTTGATATCTGTCTTGATATCACGTAATGCAGACATTGCCATGATCGTGATATGTGGGACGACAGTTTGAGGAAATTACAAAAAAAGGACTCTTCCAGCTTATGGTATTCTTTTGTACCATATACCACAGTGTGTATGATATCAATGATGTTATCCTTGCCCTTGACATTGACCTTGTGGGGTATGTCATGCATTGCCTCCCGTTTGTAGGTCCATTTTACCTTCATTCAGAAAATAGAAAGCGTATGTCAAAATGAATGAAAGGTTTAGTTTGTAATAGACACTGATTTACCCATTTGTACCAACTGTACCCTCTTTTCAACTAATATCATCAACCCAAAAATGAACACAAAGTATTATAATGAGAACTTCAATATTCACACATTTGGCACAAATGGGCATAATAGTGCCAATTATGCCTATTGAATGGCACAAATGGCACGAATATGCCCATTTGTGCCAACTGTACCATCATTCCAACATTCAAACTCAAGTAATTTTCCAGAAAAAAAAAGGATGAATCAAAATTTAACTTCACCCATAATATTCAAAATTGTCATAATTGGTACAAATCGACATAGTAGTGCCAATTGTGCCTAATGAATGGCACAAATGGCACTCATATGCCCATTTGTGCCAACTGTACCATCATTTCAACATTTACACATCAAGTAATTTTGCAGAAAAATAACGATGATTCAAAATTTAACCCCAACCATAACATTCAATCTTAATGCTAAGATCACAAATCTAAATGTAATTTCACATCAACAAATGTGAAAATATAACACTACAATTAATTCAGGGTTTTGAGAAATTACCTTACTTGACAAATTGTCCTTATCTTCACCGGCGGGCTCTTCCTCGTCGGCTTCTTCCTCGGTGGATGGAAAAGTCACTACCTTGATTGGGGTTTGTTCCTCAGATTCGTTGCTGGAATTCTCCTCCGTATTTATTTGGTTGCATATGTCCATAACATTTTCAGAAACTGCAGATCCGGAATCTGCAGCGCGCTTGTTCTGCTTGGATGTGGAACCAGGAATTGAAGTGCACTTGCGCTTGGATGGAGTGGATTTGCGAGATTTAGTCATTTTGGAGTGGAATGGAGAAAACGAAGTCGGATAATATGCAGGTGCAGAAGATGAAGGTTGTCGAACAACAATTAAACATGGGATTTCCGGCGGCGGTTGAACGGTGGTTTTAGAGTAAAAAGGCCGAGAGAGAAGGGTGAAAAGATGGCGAAAAGTTGGGGAAAATTGTAAAAAAATTGGTTTTGTTCAAACCTAAAACCCACGATCCCCAACCCTACGCGGTTCACGACCCGCGTGCCTAACTCCACTCGATCCGCCTAATTAAGGGCAAAATCGTCCTAGATCGTTAATAATGACCAAAAATTGTATCTTTTAGATTAATGGTCAAATATTGTACTCCCTCCGTCCCAAACGAAATGTCCTATTTCTTTTCGGCACGAAAATTAAGAAATGTGTATAAAGTAGATAAAGTGGTTGGTGAAAATTATTTAAATATTAAGTATAGAGAGAGAGTGTATTGCCAAAAAAGGAAACAAGACATTTCGTTTGGGACAGCCCAAAAAGGAAAACAAGACATTTCGTTTGGGACAGAGGGAGTATTTCATTATTTATTTTGGCTATCTTAAAATTTCAATCAATCCAAAAACTTTATATGTTAACTCTACAATAGAGTGAAGGGCTTATATTGTATAGAGGCACCCTTTTTGCTTAAATACGGTGCAAGTGACAATTTAAACCCGGTCCGGTCTATTTCTCCGGCGCGCGAATTTAGTGTGAATTTGGTCTGTTTTTATGAACGCTGCAAAGCAGCGGCGGCGGAAGCAGCAGCGCCAATTATGTCAGCAATATTCCGATGCTCTGCGTCCAAGCTCCGACGCCTAACCAGCACCACAACCGTTGCCCTCTTTCACCATCGTTCCGCCGCCAATACCCTCCTGCTCCAGTCCCACCAAACTCCACTCCTCAGAGCCCCGAAATTAGGGTTCCAGGAGCGCCACAAATGGGACGGCAGCTCCGACAGCTACGATCAAATCAAAGCCGAGGTCAATTGCCCTCGCTGCTCCAAGCCAATGACCGTAATCTTTTCCAACCGCCCGCTCTCCATCACCGCCGGCGAGAGCGGCATTTACCAGGCTGTTAACATGTGCTCCAATTGTCGGACGGCATACTATTTCCGGCCCTTCAAGCTGGAGCCGCTACAGGGGAGTTTTATCGAGATTGGGAGGGTTAAGGGTGGTAGAGAGGATTACAGGGATATGGATGGGAAAAGTGGGAAGAACGGTGTGAAGATCTGGGAGAAGTTGAGGTCTTATAGCAGCGTTGAGAACAATATTGATGCTGGCAGCTTTGGCGGTCGTTGCGTGGAGGAGGATTCGGCGGCGAGTGCTGGTATGGTGGAGGAGGTGACAGAAGTGGGGCAAGAAGTATTGCCAACGCCCAAGGAGATATGTAAGGTGCTCAATGAGTTTGTTGTGGGGCAGGAGAGGGCGAAGAAGGTTTGCTTCTTCTATGCATTTTCATGGAAATATTGAGTTCCCGGATTCATACCTTGAGTTGGGCTCTTGTTTTATATGACAGGTGCTTTCTGTTGCTGTTTACAATCACTACCAAAGAATAAACCACTCCTTGGTGAAGAAAGAGTGAGTAATATATCCCTGTTTAATAACCACTTCTGTCATGTAAATTTATAGTCAGACTAAGAAAAGCTTAACGTGTGGGTAGCTCAATGGATATACAATATCGCATTTTATTTTGATTTTACATTTAGTGAGAAGCAGCTATACGTATCATGTCAACAAACACATAAGTATTCATGTTAGTATCTACCTTGGAGGTTGTATTCTCATGACATGAAATCTTATCTAGAAGCAACTTATGTTAGTTACTCGGGATGGTCCGACTTATTATCACTTCAAAAATACTGTTTTGCTGGTTACTGGTTAGCCATGAAAACTTATTTTTGAGATTTTTAGAGTAGGTTAGCGTTTTATTCAAAATATTAACCTTGTTACAGTTGATGTTCTTTATCACATTTTTGTTACAGTTGGTGGTCTTTATCACATTCTAACCTTGCTTCCTTGGTCTAATCACTTGTTTTCTTAATTGATTTAGCACTTTGGATTTATTTCATATACTTCTTTGATAGATCACGACTCTTTCAATTATAAGATGAAAAAAAAATGCATAATATTTTGTGTTTCGTTCTATACCTTGGTATTTGGGTTGCAGTCTCTAATGTTGTTATCAAATCAGTCTTGAGAATTGTCTACATAAGTCAATACTTACTAGAATATCTTTAGTAAATAATATGCATTCATTTGATATTTGGTCGGATACGTTCTTGCTAATCGTGTGTTCCGCAAATATGTAGGATGAATCTTTTGTATGTTGTTGACCATTCTTTTTCATTTTATTATCAGGACAGGTGCTGAATCAGGCAATACTGAGGCTGAACTAGATTGCTGCAATGATAATGTTGTTGAGTTGGAGAAGAGCAATGTCTTATTGATTGGCCCAACTGGCTCAGGCACGATATGTAGAGTTTTGGTTCCATAAATAAAAGTATTTAGTCCTTTTTGTTAAGAGGCAAAATTTTAGATATTTCCTTTGTGGTGGGTAGAGATGTCGATTTATGCATCATTCTGATTTAGGCTTCTCTCCTTGACTGAAGGACAGGAAAGACATTGCTTGCAAAAACACTTGCTCGGGTTGTGAAAGTACCTTTCGTCATTGCTGATGCAACTTCATTAACACAGGCAGGTTTGAAGTTTGGTACAGTGTCAATTCTGGATTGTTCTTGAGTACTTGCTAGATGTAATTGTTGCACTCGGCAACTATGTCTATGATTAATTCGCCTTCTCGCTATTTGTTTGCATGCATGTCCAGGCTGGTTATTTTGGGGAAGATGTGGAATCCATACTGTACAAACTACTCATGGTAATATTTTTTATTTATGGTTAAAAGAGATTTAAAATATATTAAGAATTTCCAGTATCTTTTATTTGTTGTTTTGTTTTTGTTAATTATTTTTACTCAAAAATGAAAAGGAAATGGCATGATATAAAAACAAAATAATTTTGCTGATCTGAAATAATAAACTTTTGTTTGAAAAAAGTACTGCCCTGAATTTATTTGAGCAAGCTCGCATTATGACTATTTTGTTATCTCGATTAGCCCGGCAGGGCAGCTTCCAGTTATGGCATGTCTGCATCTTTGCGATTTATTTCTGGAGTATCTTACCACTGTATTTATGGAAGGCATAATATCATAATGGATTAGTTGAGGATTGAGGGAAGAAACTTTGTTCAGTATTGCTTTAGCTTCTAATTGTTCAATTATTTTGTTTTCTAATTCTGCCGCAAGTGCAGCTAAAATTCGTGTTTGCAGTTTGTAAGAAACATATGATTCGTGAGGTTATGGGAGCCTTCCTTGTTTTATTTGGATAGACATCGGGGAAGGAAAGCGAGGGAAGGGGACTGGGTAAATATGAACAAAAAGGAACTAAAGAAAGGGATTCACAACTGCTTTGGATGTATTAACGATTTAACGTGATATTATAGTCATTTGGTCTAGGAAACTAATAAAGCAAGGGAGCTAAGTTTCAATAAGTTGATAAATTTGTGTATGTTTCCTGTTTTCCTTTACTTACAATATCTCTTCCTTTCCCTTAACGAAATGCCCATTCCTGTTCTGGGAGACAGTTTATATCTTCTTGTTAGTTCCGTTTCTGTCTGTTAGCATAAACTCTTAACCAGGTTAATTTGTAAAACAGAAAAATAGAATATTGGTGAGCCAAAGTGAAAACGAGGCAAAGCTAGAATAGACCATCTACTTATTCTTGTTGGCGTGTTTGAGGACTTGTATATACTTCACCTTACATGAGTTGCGGCTTGGTTCTAGAAGTTAAAAATGGCATAGAGATATTTGGTAACCTTTATGCTTCCCTGCTTGAAGGTTCCAGTGAAACATTTTGCATTCTTATTGTTACCTTCCAGGCTGCTGACTTTGATATTGAAGCTGCTCAGAGAGGAATTGTGTACATCGATGAAGTTGACAAAATAACAAAGAAGGTATGGGTGATTTCATAACTTTCATTATCTGGGGTAACTAATATTCATTGTTTATTGATGAACTTTTTCATTGTAAGCTTTGTGCAGATAGAGAGCTTAAATACTGGTAGAGATGTATCTGGAGAGGGTGTTCAGCAAGCACTACTAAAAATGCTTGAGGGAACTGTTAGTAACTCATTTCTGCTATTCTTCTTTTGTTTTTTGTGAATTTTGCTGTTACATTTAATCTTTGGTATGGAAGTTGTTTGTTTTGCCCTGTTTGCCAAGGTTGCTACCACTAAAACTATTTCTGAAGTTTCTTGCATTGACTTTATAAATATTAAGTTTTGAGGATAGATTAGCTGCCTTTTCTTTTTTGTAGAAAATGACGATATCTTTTTTGTCTAGGTTGTCAGTGTTCCTGATAATAGAACTCCAAAGCATTCACACCGTGACAGCATTCAGGTATCCAGGAGCTGAGTTTGCCTCATTTGAAATATCTGTGCCTTTTATATTTTACAAACAGGGTGGGTCAGATGTTGCTTATTAACAATAGCCCATTATTGTTCATAATATTTAGTTAACACTGTCTGTTGGTATTAACATTTCCTTTACAAGTTCATCAATACTTATTTATTTTGAGGTCTCTTCAGTTTTAAACAATTCTAAAGGGCACTGAATTAATATGCTATTTTTGTTCTGTTAATACTTAAAACATATAAAAAAAATGTCAAGTTTGAATTGGAAACACAAACAAAAGTAATCTAATGTTATGGTTTCCTCAATTAGTTTTACGTGAGCGTAATGAATTATGATGTAGTGTTATGGAGAAGAATTTTGTCCTTTAGTTGGATGCTACTTAGAGTTGAGTAGATTATAGCAAGTCACCAGGACTAGGCTGATTTCACACATCACAACTTTGTCTTTGATTTGTCACATCAGACCACAAGAATTTTGAGGTATTTACATTCTGCAACCTCATAGCTTCCAGTTGCAATCATCATCCGCAATACAAACTTTAAGGGGAATTTTTTATTATTCCATGGGTATGCATGATATCTAACCACAAGCATTACGGCTAATATAATCATCACTGGCATCTCGTAGGTTGCTAACTGTAAATCTAGCAAGCAGGTGGTTTATAACTTGATAAAAAAAGCTTTAGGTAATAAATTTTGAAAGTGGTAGTAGTTCAGCTGGGGAAATGTAATATCGTCTTTTGAGAGTTCTGAAACTGTCCTCGGTCTAAGAAGTGTAGGTTCAGTATAAACACGTCTCATAGTTTCTTGGGGTTGGTTTAAAAAATATGAGTTATATACACCTTATGTTGGACAAAATTTCCTCAATTGGATGTACCAGATAAATGGTGAGTACACAAAAAATTACGACACTAAAATTGTATCACATTTACAACACTAAAAGAGGAAGCTTTTGGCTCCTTTGGATAGAGACTCACATTTATTCATGCCTTATTGGTGCAATTATTCGTTTTGTTTTTTCTTTTTCCTGTTTCAACTATCAAGTAATTAATTGAGCCCTTTTTTCAATAAACATGAAATTTACCAATCAAACATTTTAATTTCTTGAACTATGAGCAAAAGGTTTCTTATTGACTTAATATACTAGATAAATAGATACTCATTTTCCATGAATGCTTTTTCTTAGAGACTCATTATTCTTCTACTTTGTTCCTATATCTGACAGATAGATACAAAAGATATTCTCTTTATATGTGGTGGGGCTTTTGTTGACCTGGAGAAGACCATTTCAGAGAGGTAGTCTTGTTGGTCAAAGCTTTTGATTGTTGAATTATTTCACATGCCAACTATATCAGCACTTGTTATTTTCCCCCAGACGACACGATTCATCAATTGGTTTTGGAGCCCCTATTCGTGCTAATATGAGGCTTGGTGGACTAAATATTACTGTAGCCTCATCACTATTGGAATATGTGAGAACTGATCCTTGTCCTTCTATCAACATTCTCCATCCTCTTTTTTACTTTTTATGTTTTGAATTTTTAGTTCCTGAATCGCACTACATTTTATTCATGTCAGTAGCACCTGGAGAGTTGTCTTAACAATACTTTTGGCATTGCAGGTAGAGAGTAGTGATCTTACTGCATATGGTCTTATACCTGAATTCGTTGGGCGATTTCCTGTTATAGTGAGCTTGTCAGCTCTCGATGAAGACCAACTTGTACAGGTTTGCTTATTGTTTTACCGTTGTTGTAAGCTGTTCTTAGACCTCTTTGTGTCGCCTGACATCTGTATTTTCTCCATGCTTTATAAATAATTACCTTGAAGTTAGAAAGAGAAGAAATATAGGGTTTAGAAACAAGTAGAGTTAGAATAGATTAAAAGCAAGCAGGGAGTCGTACTGGAACCAACCAATGCTGGGACTAAGAATACTGCGAATCAGAAATCAAATATCAGATACAATAATGAAAACCCACAAAATAGCCAAGAGCCTTGGTATCATTCTGAGAATGGTCAAAGCATAGAAGATTCAGTTCCTTTCTGTAGTGTAAATCTATATGTGCAGTACCACTACATCTCTAAGACAGAGAGAGACTATAAAAATTGGGGATCTCTTACAAGTTACAAGCACCTCTGTGTGAAATGTGAAGTCTTCTCATAACCATTGCCCAACTCTCTATCTGATTCTTTCACAAGAGTTCATCTTCATCATATTCATCTACTTTCTTTCTTGCCCCTTAACTCATTGAAATTCAAATATCTTATCTAGTTTGACATTTTCTTGTTTCTGAATAGTTGAGTTGCTTATTTAGGTTCTTTCTGAGCCAAAAAATGCTCTGTGTAAACAGTACAAGAGGATGTTCAACATGAATAATGTAAGTTGTAGTCAACTATGCCTTTCATGTCTGATACAGATAGATCTAATTTTGACCAAACACTTGAATCATAGGTCAAGTTGCAGTTCACAGACGATGCAATGAGATTAATTGCGAAGAAAGCAATAGCCCGGAATACTGGTGCACGTGGTTTGAGAGCCATACTAGAAAACGTTCTGACTGAGGCAATGTATCAGGTAAGCAAAAGCCAATGCTACTCATTTCTGCTATTCGTGATACATCCATGTAACCAATCAAACTACATGGTGCTAGTTTTTGCTTACCATGCAAACAGCATAAAGAGCAACTTCTGAATGTTATTTACCTAACTTGAAATATTATATATGACAGGTCCCAGATGCCAAATCGGGAAAGGACAATGTAGATACAGTTTTGGTTGATGAGGAAGCTGTTGGTGCACCACATGCACCTGGATGCGGAGCAAAATTGCTTCCTTCAAACCATGGGTTGGAAGGAATTCCTCAGCACACAAAATCAAGAGATACAAGTGTATGTTCATTGATTTCTTGCATCTGCTATATATTTTATGTTGCTCTTAGACTTTGCAGTACTAGGGTGAGTTATAGTTTGTGGACTCAATTGACATGGCATACGCATCTTTACTATCCCCTTCCCTCTCTGCTGTTCTGTGCTTTAATTCGTCTTTCACCATCAGCTTGTATAGTACTGCTTGATTGCTTCTTTGCACTCGACTCCATCAATCGCCCCTTATTTCTCATACAAACTAGCTATAAAAAATACAGACTATGCTGCATATTTTCACATGCATTGCTGACTATATTCGATGTGTTGGCGTTTATCAGGACGATGGCAATCGTGTGAAGGGAAGCTTGCGGGAACATTTGGAGGATTCATTGCCTGCCATGAGTTTGTAATTTGACAGAATGAAAAGGCTCATGGATCTTGTATATAAGTCATCAAGTTCTGAAGAATCAATAATTCTTCCTGCCCAATATTTGCCATTCCAATATATTTACAAATAAAGAATAGGTTAAAGAAATCAGTGCTCAAAATCACATTAAAACTAAGCCTTCACTTGAAATCCACAAAAGACATTCATAAAAATTCAAACATTTATACTCTACGGCTCTGACTTAGTTTAAAATCTTTGCCAATTAAAGATGTCATTATATACACACCTTACAAATGTGTAGAAAAGGAATGTTGCGAGATCTCGAATGAAATTTAGGGTTTGGTGGAAGAGGAATTTTGGGGGAAGGACGAGAAATTGGCAGAGAGAGAGTGAGAGTCTTTTGGGGCTGATTGAAGACAAGTAGTGGAAATTGGAAGCAAATAAAATGAGAAAAGATTTAAGAGGGTGTTTGGCTAAGGTTATTTTAAAGAACTTATAAGCTCTTTGAACTTAAGATGTAGTTTCTTAAGATCTTAGAGCATCAATAGCGCATGCTCGGAAGCACCGGATCGAATCTCCCTTTTGGGGTGCACCACGTGCTAGAGTGCCGCTGCGGTGCGCCCCAAGTATTAAGCTAAGACTTGGGGCTTGGGGGGAGGGGGTTTGGGCGTTGCGTGAAAGTGACGCGCAAATAATAATAAAAAAAATTGAGAGTTGCAGGGGAAAGAATAAATGGGGAAAGAAGGTGAAGCCGGCGTGGGAGGAGGGGGGTGAGGAAAGAGGGGAAAAAGAAGAGTTGGGTTGCGGTTTGGGCTCATGGGTTTGGGTAGGGTATTTTTAGGTTTATATTTTGATTTTGATTTGATTTTAACTTTTTTTTTTAATTTTATTTTTTTTAATTCTTTTAGTTTTTTACCTAATTTTTAATTATTGTAATATTTTTAATTTTAAAATCTTACTCCCTCCGTCTCAATAATATTGTCTCATCTTCCTTTTTGGTTTGTCTCAATAATCTTGTCATATTTCCTTTTTAGGTAAATTTTAAGGACTAATTTATTTTTAATTAAACATGATTTTAATTAACCCAATAAAACAAGTCCCCCCTTTTATTATACCTACTTGGCTCTCTCTCTAATATCTATACCGCCGACCCCTTCCCCTTATCCTAGAAACCCTAAACTACATCGGCGTCGCCTCCCCCCTTTCTTCTGTGTTCCGTCGGCGCCACCTCCAGCTTTCGTCCTATCGCTTCCACCCATCGCACCACCATCTCCGCCCTCTCACCTCCACCGTTCGAGCCGCCTCCGCCTCCACCGCTCGCACCGCCTTTGCCACCCTCTCTTCCACTTTGTGTTGTCTTCTCTATTTTTTTTTCAAAAATTAGGGCTCGCCGGACTCGTTGCAGTGACAACGGAGATCGCCCTCCATCTCTTGCCTCTCTTCCCACGCCGGCTCTCACCGTCGGTCTCCTCTCCTCCACTGTTCATGGTGCTTCGCTTCTCTTACTCTACAAGGTCGCGAGCTCCACCATTGATGAAAGTATACACAACCTCGTCTCCAATATCTGAGCATATGGAGCACGAAAAAACACAACTCTCTTCTCCATTTTAGTCGTTAGGGAACCCGGAGTAAATTCAATATGTGAAAAAGGTGTTTTTGTTTCTGAATTACCGAAGTGTTGGGCGATAGACGAGGTTGTCGGAAAGGGGATTAGAGCAATCGGTAATTTCAATTGGGTTTTGTTTGGTCGTGATTTATGCCTAATTGTTCTAATTTTAGGGGTTTGCATGTGCTTGTTTTAAGTTAAATATCCTGGAAATTGGTGCGTTTATGGGTTTGTTTTATGCTTTGCAGGAGATTTAGGTTTTATGGATGGAAAAGTGTGATTTTGGAAATTTTGGGTTAGAATGGCGTTTGTAGGCGTAATCTGGTGTCCAGAGCTGAAAAGCCCGCGCCAGAGCAGAGCAGAGCTGCGCGGATAGCTCTGTACCAGAGCAGAGCTGACTTCATAGTCAGAGCTGACATCTCCAGAGCTGAACTTCCCTATCAGAGCTGAAATCTCCAGAGCAGAACAAACTTGTCAGAGCAGAGCTAAACTCGACAGAGCTGACTTACGCGCCAAAGTAAATTTGACAGAGTAGAGCTAAAGATTGACAGAGTCAACATATTTTGCCAGAGTCAACATATCCAGAGCTGACTCCCAGCTCTGCTATACTTTTCAGAGCTCGCTAATTCCAGAGCTGACTTCCAGCTCTGTCATACCTTTCCAGAGCCGAATTTCCAGAGTTAGCCAATCTACGCCAGAGCTAAGATGACTTGCAGAGCAAGATACAGCTGGACTTACCTTTGAATGCACGATTCTATTTCCTTAAGAGTCCATTTTTGCAAGGCGAGTTTGATGATGATTAGGGTTGGAATGAAGTCTATAAAAGAGGGCTTGAATGTGAATCAAGATATAATCCTTCTGCCTCTGGCACTTAGTTAGACTTAGTTAGATTAAATCTTTGCCCTAATCTTTAGTTTCCGCCTAGGTAGCCAAAGTTTAGGTTTTTATTGCTTTCATAGTTCTTAGTTCGAATTATGTTCTTAGTTAGTTTATTATAGTTCTTTCAATTCAAGTTTTAGTTAGTTCCCGTTTAGAGTTGTAATCACGTGACAGGTTGCTTCTCAAGACGTTTTATGGTATTTCGTATTTACGTTTATTTACTTGCTTTGTTTCAATTATGCTTCCCTTTAAATTCTGCAATTTCAATTATGCAATTTCAGTTATGCGTTTTCAAGCTTTCCTTTAAATTATGCAATTTAGTTTTATGCTCATTAGATTAGAAGCTTTTAATTTACAAGTCTTTAAATTCCTAGTTAGCGTTTAATTCTTAAGTTGCTTTACTTTAAGTTCGTTTAAGTTCTTGCCTAGGTTTAATAGTTTAATTTGCCTAGTTAATTCTCTAGTTTAAATTCAAGTTAAGTTTAATTTTAAGTTAAGTTTACTTTACAAGTTTTAGTTTAATAATCAAGTATACTGTTTTCTCGTGACATAGTTAAAAGCCCTTAAAGATCTTCCTTGAGAGACGACATTGGGTTAACTTACCACTGCTAGAGTGTCCTTGTCCTATTGCAAGTCAATCTAGAGGTGTTCTAGTTGAGTCAAATTTTGGTGCCGTTGTCGGGGAAGGTTTTAGGCTTTTTAGTTGTGTCACTTTTCTTTTCGTTTTTACTTGCTTTCTTTACTTTACGTTTTGTTTTTACTTTTCCTCCCGCCGGTGCGTTTGATCCGTTTGTTTAGTGTTGTGCATGTAGGGACACCGTAGTCTTAAAGGCAAACTTGTGTCTCCATTGCATAGTACGAGCGAAGGGATTTTCAGGAAGAACAGCTGCAAAGGTGTTTTTGCAGACGACAGAGCAGACGATTCTGAGTCTGACTCTGAAGGAAAGGAGCGTGCCAGAGCAGAAGCTTTCTACTCTGACTCTGGCTCTGGATCGAATGCTGACTCTGACTCTGACTTTCCAGAGCAGACAGTAGATGATCACTAAATTATTAGCAATAAATTACCGCAACTAACACGGTGCAATTGTAGCACAAATTGGTAACCAAGTATCGTATCCACAGGGACTGACACAACGAAACTACTCTAGCTATCTCCTAAACAAACTTAAGTAGTAGACAGGTAATAGAACGTAGAGATTGGTTGACTTAAATTAAAACGCGAATAACAATAATTAAAATCACGTAGGAAATATCAAATATAAAAGACAACTGATCCTAGGGTAGTAAATTCATTAACTAAATCTATGCAATAAATCTATTAATCCTATGTACCAATTTAATCCAGTTATGATGAGAGATCACTTAATTAACCAATTACTCTCGCTAGAGCAGCAATGATCGTAGATTAATAAATTCTCTATCTCCGCTAGGTCTCAAGAAAATCTACTAACTCCCAATAGCTCCTAAGAATAGCTCCCTATGATCCACCTATCTCCGCTAGGTCTCAAGATTAAAATCATATCATACATTCCTGAATCCGCTAAACAGTTATCTCCGCTAGGTCTCAAACCGAATAGCTAAACATGCAAACTATTGGCCAAATAATTTACAAGAAAATACGCACCAGGAATTATGAATCATAAACTGGAAGGCACAAAGATATTAACAAATAAATCACATAAATTCAATCAACTATTTACAAACCCTAGAATCAGCTAAAGGAAACTAGCTAGACATGCTGAAATAAAACTTAAACATAATTAAGAAGAACGTAATTGTAAAAACTGAATTAAATAAAAACCGAATAAGAATGATTGTAGTGGCTTGAATCTTCAATCTTGATCCAAGCCTTGAAAACTAGAAAGCAATAAAATTCTAAAGCTATAAAACTAAAGTATGAATGCTAGGGTTCGGGGGCTGCTGAATAGGTCAAAAGAGGACTTATTTATAGTTTTCAGATTTCCTTCGGATCACCATGGAAGTTGTCATGCAAAGTAGAATTCTAAAGGTAATAGAATCGTGTGAAATAAGGCAACTCTCCAGCTGGATGCGCGCTCCGAAAAATACTCTTACTCTTGCCGAATTCGCAGCTCTCGCCAGAGGAATGGATGTCACCAGGGGAACGGGTCACGCCAGAGAAATGACGATTTCTCTGCTATCGCCAGAGGAATGGTATCGCCAGAGGAATGGGTGATTTCTCTGGCCTCGCCAGCGGAATGGGTTGCCAGCAGAATGGCGATTTCTCTGGTATCTCGATTCCGCTGTAATGGACTTTTGCTTGGCTGCTCTGACTATTGACTCCTCTGGTGATGACTTCACTATACTGGCTTCTTGATTTCACTGTCTCCAGAGAAATGGCGATTTCTCTGACTCCAGAGAAATGGTGATTTCTCTGGCGTTTGATTCCGCTGCACTGGAGACTTGATTTCGCTGTACTGGCACTTCGCTTTTCTGACGCTGGCGCTTCTCTGCTCTGGACTTTGACTTCTCTGACTCCAGAGGAACAGTGATTTCTCTGACTCAAGAGGAACGATGATTTCTCTGACTTCAGAGGAACGGTGATTTCTCTGCTCTGGAGACCAGAACATCTAGAAAACGCCAAATTCATCCAAAATTCTCCAAAATTGCTTTCTTCCATCTCGAAAGCCTAAATCTCCTGCAAAGCATAGAATACACCATAAACGCACCAATTTCCAGAAGATTATCTTAAAACACGCACAAACAAACCTTTAAAAATAGAGTAAATTAAGCATAAATCAACTCCCCCACACTTAGCCTTTTGCTTGTCCTCAAGCAAAATCTATATAAATCCTAGGAAGAGATTGATTTTAACAATGTAAATTTCCATTCACACATTCACAAAGTCAATTCAAAGCTTTACCATCAACACACATCTCTCGGTCATGCAAGTAACTCAAAGTTTAAGAAGCAACAAAAGAGTAATGCAAGTAATTCGATCAGACCCAATTCTCCGCTAGAAGTGAATTCCCTAATGTGATCGCCTTTATAATCAATATCACCAATTTTCACACCTTGTGTGCTTGAGATTTCGACAGTTGAGCCATAATTCATAAAATAAAACCATTTGGATGTAATCCAAAGTCTTTTCACGTGGTTTCCCATGCTCATAGTTGGACTAGAGGAGCAGAGACTCAGAGCTGCCACTTTTTTAGAACAGGCCAGATGTTTCAGAGCTGGCAATTTTGAAGTTGGCAATTCGTCCAACATTTTCACATATTAGATACGATAGTAGGGAATTACAATGACAACACTCCTTCTAGCATCTACCGGACAAATCACGTTTTACTAACTTACAAAAGTGTTGCAACAAAACTCATAATTCTTTGCACAATCAAGAAACATATATTTAAAGTAAAACAAGAATAACCACCATTCATTCACAAACCCGAAATTCACATCGAAAACCTTATTCTCTTCCACAAATTCATACAAACTAGCAAGATTCGAGACCAAAAACTAAGCATAGAAAAATAAATTTCGCCCAATTTTGAAAAATATAAGCAACAAAACACCCCCCCACACTTAAAGCATGCCATGTCCTCAGGGCATAAAAGAAATACGAAGAGTGTAGAAAACGTCCCTGATTATCGGCAATGAAAAACTGAATCTTCGTGAGAGGCGGTGAAAATGTGGGTTTGCGGCCTTGGGCAGAGTAAAGAGTGGTTGCGCTGGACAGTTGCAGCGAAGAAAATGGCTGCGCTGGACATGTGCAGCGTGGAAAAGTGCAGCGAAGAGAGTGGCTGCGCTGTAACATGTGCAGCGTGGAAAAGTGCAGCGAAGAGAGTGGCTGCGCTGGAACATGAAGACCACCAGAAATCTGGCAGAGAAACACCTGCCCCAAACTAAACAAAGAAACAAAGAGAAACAAAACGAAACAGAAAGAAAGGAAAACAAAACAAAGAAAAATAATTGGGTTACCTCCCAACAAGTGCTTAATTTAACGTCTAGAGCTCGACGATACCTCAAACTCATGGAGGTCGGAAACAACACTCTAACCATTGGAAAGCTTTTCTACTATTGGGTGCTCTCTCCACCAAAACACTTCTCTTGGCTCGAACATCCTCCACAAGCATTGCCCCCTTCTCATTCTTGTTCCGAAAGATTCGGAATTTCACTTTCTTCTTCTTGGGGGTATGGGTTTTTAAAGACCCCCCATCATTCTCCAAAAACAGACACATCTCAAAAGTCAGAACTTCTTTTGGTTTTGGAGTCTTTTTCTTGGCTTTATACTTGGGCAGCTCATTTTTCTCAACCTCTTCATCCTCCGAATTTGCTAGAAAACTGTCAGCCAAATTAATCATTTCATTCTGGGGAACTTCCTTTGGTGGAGGTTTCTTGCAAATCACAGTTTCCCCATAGGCTCTCAATGTCATCTTTTCATCATTGACGCGGAAAGTCAGATCTCCCTCTTGCACGTCTATCAATGCACGGCCCGTAGCTAGAACGGCCGCCCCAAGATCAATGGAGTATTTTTGTCCTCCGGCATGTCCAACACTACGAAATCTACAGGAAAAATAAATTGTTCCACCTGCACTAGGACATCCTCCACAATTCCCTTGGGATATGTGATGGAACGATCTGCCATCTGCAATGCAATAGAGGTAGGCTTGATATCTCCAATCTCCAATCGGTTGAAAATTGAGAGAGGCATCAAATTGATGCTTGCCCCTGAATTACAAAGAACGCGGGAGAAATTCTGCCCTCCAATCACACAAGCTATAGTAAAGCTGCCAGGGTCCTTTTGCTTCAATGGTAGCTTCCTTTGTAGCACTGCACTGCATTCCTCGGAAAGATTGATCGTCTCATATTTTCCCAACTTCCGCTTGTTGGAGACTGCGTCCTTGAGGAACTTGGCATAGCCTGGCATATCTCTCAAAGCATCAAGTAAAGGAATGTTGATGTGAAGCTTTGAAAACATCTCCATGAACTTGGCTAACTTCTGGTCCATCTTCGGCTTTGCCAGGCTATTCGGGAAGGGTGCTACAGGCTTGTACTATGGCCTGGGAAACGTAGGAGTAGGAATAGGCTTCTTAACAGCAGAGGTTTTCGACGATGCCTTAGAAGTAGGCGGTGAATCGCACACAATCGTCTCCAGGTCATCCTCCTCCATAATCTCTATATTTTTCTCCTTTCCATTCTTGTCGTCCCGCTGCTCTGCAGAGGAATGGTGATTCCTCTGCTCTGGCTGATCTCGCTGCTCTGGCTGATCCCGCTGCTCTGGCTGATCCCGCTGCTCTTCATCCTCAACTGAATTATCAACCACACGTATGGAATGACATTGCTGATTTTGCTGAGGCTGTTGATGTTGGCTCTTCGGATTTAACTGAGTGTTGCTAGGAAGCTTTCCTGGTGTATGCTGCGCAACTGTTTGGTTGGTCATCTGACCAACTTGAGTCTCCAACATATGCACTTGCTTGGAGAGTGCTGAAAAATTATTTCCAATATGACCCACTTGAGACTCCAAATTAGTCATCCTTGAATTAACAGTTGTCTTCATGCTAGACATCTCTGTTAACATCTGCTGCATCATATCCTCCAGTGATACTTTCTTCGGCTCATTTATAACTCCTCCGCTAGATACAGAAAATCCAGGTGGAGGCTGCAAAGCATTGTTCGAATTGCCGTAAGAAAGGTTAGGATGCGGGCGTGCTCCTGGCTGGAACTGCTGCTGACCCTGCTGCCCTCTGTTGTACATTCCTGGCTGTACCTTCTGAAAATTTCCATAATTTTGGCCATTGACAAAATTTACGTCTTCTATGCATATGGGATCTCTCACAGCTTGCTCCTGATTTCCAATGGTCAAAGCATTAATCTTAGTAGTCAGCTCTGCCAGCTGCATAGCAATTGCTGTCTGCTGTGTAACCATCGCTGCCATAGGATTAGAGCTGGAAGCAGCTGCCACCCTTTTCAATTGTACTCTCTCTGATGGCCATTGAAAACTCGTAGCAGCCATACTCTCAATGATGCTCCACGCCTCGGAACTTCCTTTCTGAAGCAGAGAACCTCCTGCAGCTGTGTCCAAATGCATTTTTGTACGCTCTCCACAAGCATTGTAGAACATGATAATGAGCGTGCCTTCATCAAATCCGTGGCTCGGACACTTTCTCAACTTCTCTTGATACCTCTCCCATGTATCTGCCAGCTTTTCTCCATCGTACTGCTGAAACTGTACGATGTCCATCTTCAGTTTCAACGTAAGGCCAGGCGGATGAAACTTGCGTAGGAATGCATGAGCCAAATCCTCCCACACGATATTCTCTCCCAGCTGCAGCGTATGATACCACGACTTCGCCTTATCCCGAAGTGAGAAGGGAAAAAGACGAAGACGGATAATGTCATCAGGGACACCATTCATCTTCACCGTGCTACACAGCTCCAGGAAATGCGCCAGGTGCGCATTAGGGTCTTCAATCGCTTGTCCACCATATTGGCTCTGTTGGACCATCGTGATCAAACCCGTTTTCAGCTCAAAGTTGTTTACATTCACTCGTGGGGGCTCCTGGTACACATACTGCGGAATGAACGCTTCATTTATGGCTGGTTGTTTCTGAGCTTCTCTCGTCTCATGTTCATCAGTCAACTTCTTCAATTGCTCTTGCAGAGCTCGCATTTGAATTTGGATTTGCTCAAGAGTAGCCATCGTATCTTGCTCAACTTGATTCTGCTGCTTCTTAAGATTGCGCAAAGTCTTGTCGATTTCAGGGTCAAACTCAAAAAGAGGATTTCCGTGAGATCTAGTGTTCATGCGCACCCTACAAAACCACACTAAAAAAAAATTTAGAACAGAAAAATAAAAACAAATAAAAGCCTGAAGTACTATAAAGTCCTATCGGAAATATTAAAGTAATTTCTAATCAGTCCCCGGCAACGGCGCCAAAAAGTTGATCACTAAATTATTAGCAACAAATTACCGCAACTAGGGCTGGTAATCGGTTCGGTTCGGTTATAACCGAACCGGTTTACCGGTTAACCGGAACCGATTAACGACCAAAGCAATAACCGAAAACCGAACCGATTTATGGTTCGGTTAACCGATTAATCGGTCTGGTTAACCGGACCGGTTAATCGATTAACCGAATTAACCGGTTAATTCGCCTGCTTTATAAATCCATCAGATATCAATTCTGCCAATTCACATGGATGAAATTCAAAACCAATTCACATGGTTGAACTTTTACATTTATATTTCAATTCGAATTCTGCCAAGTAATGGAATAATGGATACAAGAAACTTCACACCCAAAGTGACAACAAATCAACAATCAAGAAAGCATCCCATCCAAAAACCAAAATATGCACAAACAGCAACTCCCTAACTTCAGTTCCTCGCCTAACCAATCTCGAGGAAATGGAACACACTGCATAAATCATGAAAAAATGGCAGACCAGGGCACGGAGGGGCGTTGGAGTATGAGAATCCAATGCGATGGATGGAGGGGTCAGGCGCGGCGCGACGCAAAGCACGGAGGGGCAGCGGTGCTTGCGGCGCTAGGAGAGGCGGCTACGGAGGGGCAGCGGCGCCGGTGGCCGGTGGGTGGAAGAAGCGCCGGCGACTGGGATGTGGGAGAGAGAGGCAAGGCAGTCGGCGCGCAAGAAACTGAGGAAGGGTCGAAGGCGCCTATTCAGAAATCAGAATGCCCTACTATTTTGTATTTTTTGAGTATTTTATAATTTCTAATATAATAAAGTACTCCCTCCGTCCCGCCCAAGATGCTACATATTCCTTTTTGGGCCGTCCCAACGAAGATGCTACATTTCTATATTTGGCAAAAATAAGGAATTTAAACACTTAATTAACACTAATTAAGTATTTCTTTATTACATTCTCTCTCCTACTTTATCACTTTATTACATTCTCTCTCCTACTTTATCACTTTATTACCTTCTTTTTCTTACTTTATATTACTTTCTCTCTCCTACTTTATCACTTTATTACTACACACTTAAAACATTAATCTACAACTCCTTAAATCCCGTGCCGAAGAGCAAATGTAGCGTCTTGACCGGGACGGAGGGAGTATTAATTAATTAATTAATTAATTAATAGTGTAAACCGGTTAATTCGGTTTAACCGGTTAACCAACCGGTTAACCGGTTAAACCGATTAACCGGTTAATGGAAAATACTATAACCGGTAACCGAACCAAACCGGTAAAAATCGGTTATTGGTTAACCGATAACCAGTTTTTTCGGTTCGGTTACGGTTTTAACCGGATAACCGGAACCGATTTACCAGCCCTAACCGCAACTAACACGGTGCAATTGTAGCACAAATTGGTAACCAAGTATCGTATCCACAGGGACTGACACAACGAAACTACTCTAGCTATCTCCTAAACAAACTTAAGTAGTAGACAGGTAACGGAACATAGATATTGGTTGACTTAAATTAAAACGCGAATAACAGTAATTAAAATCACGTAGGAAATATCAAATATAAAAGACAACTGATCCTAGGGTAGTAAATTCATTAACTAAATCTATGCAATAAATCTATTAATCCTATGTACCAATTTAATCCAGTTATGATGGGAGATCACTTAATTAACCAATTACTCTCGCTAGAGCAGCAATGATCGTAGATTAATATATTCTCTATCTCCGCTAGGTCTCAAGAAAATCTTCTAACTCCCAATAGCTCCCTATGATCCACCTATCTCCGCTAGGTCTCAAGGTTAAAATCATATCATACATTCCTGAATCCGCTAAACAGTTATCTCCGCTAGGTCTCAAACCGAATAGCTAAACATGCAAACTATTGGCCAAATAATTCACAAGAAAATAAGCACCAGGAATTATGAATCATAAACTGGAAGGCACAAAGATATTAACAAATAAATCACATAAATTCAATCAACTATTTACAAACCCTAGAATCAGCTAAAGGAAACTAGCTAGACATGCTGAAATAAAACTTAAACATAATTAAGAAGAACGTAATTGTAAAAACTGAATTAAATAAAAACCGAATAAGAATGATTGTAGCGGCTTGAATCTTCAATCTTGATCCAAGCCTTGAAAACTAGAAAGCAATAAAATTCTAAAGCTATAAAACTAAAGTATGAATGCTAGGGTTCGGGGGCTGCTGAATAGGTCAAAAGAGGACCTATTTATAGTTTTCAGATTTCCTTCGGATCACCATGGAAGTTGCCATGCAAAGTAGAATTCTAAAGGTAATAGAATCGTGTGAAATAAGGCAACTCTCCAGCTGGATGCGCGCTCCGGAAAATACTCCTACTCTTACTGAATTCGCAGCTCTCGCCAGAGGAATGGATGTCACCAGGGGAACGGGTCACGCCAGAGAAATGACGATTTCTCTGCTATCGCCAGAGGAATGGTATCGCCAGAGGAATGGGTGATTTCTCTGGCCTCGCCAGCGGAATGGGTTGCCAGCGGAATGGCGATTTCTCTGGTATCTCGATTCCGCTGTAATGGACTTTTGCTTGGCTACTCTGACTATTGACTCATCTGGTGATGACTTCGCTACACTGGCTTCTTGATTTCACTGTCTCCAGAGAAATGGCGATTTCTCTGACTCCAGAGAAATGGCAATTTCTCTGACTCCAGAGAAATGGTGATTTCTCTGGCGATTGATTCCGCTGCACTGGAGACTTGATTTCGCTGTACTGGCACTTCGCTTTTCTGACGCTGGCGCTTTTCTGCTCTGGACTTTGACTTCTCTGACTCCAGATGAACAGTGATTTCTCTGACTCCAGAGGAACAGTGATTTCTCTGACTCAAGAGGAACGGTGATTTCTCTGACTCCAGAGGAACGGTGATTTCTCTGCTCTGGAGACCAGAACATCTAGAAAACGCCAAATTCATCCAAAATTCTCCAAAATTGCTTTCTTCCATCTCGAAAGCCTAAATCTCCTGCAAAGCATAGAATACACCATAAACGCACCAATTTCCAGACGATTATCTTAAAACACGCACAAACAAACCCTTAAAAATAGAGTAAATTAAGCATAAATCAGTAGACACAGAAGAAGACAAGCCTACAGAGCTTCCAGCCAGCTCTAACTCGACCGTACAGAGCATATCATAGACACAGCAGAGCAGACCAAAGACACGAAGGAGGAAGCCAGCTCTGACTTTGCTGACCGATCAAAGCAGAATACAAACAAGGAGAAGAAGGAGATGGCGCAGAATACTCCGACTTGCATGGGCAATTTTGCGAGACCCATCATTGAAGCTACCAACTCTGCCATAGTTCTACCTACTGCAGTTCGCAACTACATCTTAAAGCCCAACGATGCCAATTTGTTGCCATTGTACCATGGGATGCCTAGTGAGGATGCGCTAAACTTTATTCGAGATGTTTGCACCCAGGTACAGACGTTCCCGCTCCTCAACATCACGGAGGACCAATTAACATTGAAGTGTTTTCAATATGCGCTGAAGGATAGAGCACGAAGTTGGTTGTTATCCCTACCGCCAAATTCGATCACTACTTGGAATGAAGCTTGCGAGAAATTCATGCTCAAATACTATCCCAATCATAAGACGCAAGAACTTCGTACCAAAATTATGGAATTCACACAAGAAGCGGATGAGCCTTTTCATGAGGCGTGGGACAGATTTCAGGAGCTATTACGGCAGTGCCCGCAACATCAACTTGCACCAACTATGGTGAGTCAATTCTTCTATGATGGATTGGGGCAGACTTCTCAATTTATAGTAGATAGCACTGCCGGAGGAAACATAGCCCGTAAGACCGCGGAGGAGCTCAACCAAATCTTCCAAACTCTAGCCGAGAGTTCTCAACAAAAGTTGGTTCGTGGTAAAAGGGTCGAGGCCAGTGCTGTATCACAGAATGGAGATTTGCAAAAACAATTGGCCTCAATTATGCGAGAAGTACAACAGCTCAAGATGAGCAAGATGGAACCGCCCCCTGTACCAGTGCAGAGCGTACATCCTTGTGGAATTTGTGGTGACCTTAGTCATGGAGTTGATCAATGCAACAGAATGGGCGAGTTCACGCCAGAAGGGCAAGCTGAAGTTTACTCTGCGCAAGGATTCCAGAGCAGACCAGACGGACAGAGCAGACTACAGTATGGGCAGAGCAATAACCAAGGCCATCAGAATTTCAATGGTGGATGGAGAGGACAGCAGTCCTATGCACCGCAGCCAAACAACTCCCAACAATACCCACCGAGGTACCAGCAGCAAGGGAACTTTCAGCGAAATCAACGATTCCAGAATGCACAGTAGATGCCACCGCAAAAACAGTCTCTGGAGGAGACATTGCAGGCTTTTATGGAGGTTAGCAAGCAGAGCATGGAGTCTCAGGCTGCCACTATCAAACGCCTCGAGACAACTATGTGGAACTGTCGGGAACCTTGAACCAATTGCAGCAGCAGCAATCCGGAAAAACAAATCAGGCGCTCGCTATTACTAGGATGTCAGCTCTGACTTGGCAGCAGAGCAGAGAAGGCCGCCAGAGTAGAGAAAAATAGCGCCAGAGTAGAGAAGAGCGCCAGAGTTGATAAGGCCAGAGCAGAAATTTCACAAATCCATTACGCAATATCAACCACCGAATCCCAGCCCACCTCTGCCACCATCAAGTTTTGATCCAACCCAACCATTAACGAAGCAAGAAGATCCAGGCAGTTTCATTATCGATATTGGTTTGGGTAGAGCTGAAGAGTTCTCGGGCATGTTAGAATTGGGTGCGGCAGTCAATTTGATGCTGATGAGGACTGAAATATGCACTAGCGCTGTGCTAAACATAACGAGAATATTTCTAGTTATTATTGTTATTGTGGTTATTTCTGATATTTGATACAGGATTGCCCTGACTTTTGGCTTGGCTCAGCTCAGCTCCACTTTCCAGCTCTGATGGCTCAATTTCAAGATGTAGATTAGAATAACGGGGCTTGGGCTTAATTCATTGGGCTAATGGGCTTTAAGGGTCTAATGGGCCTAAGGGCCTTAAGTTTATGTTCATGCTTATAAATAGGGCCTTGGGGCATAGATTAGATCATCATCTCATTATTCATTCATCTCTTGTAAACTGTAATTCTCTCGGAGTATAGTGAAAAAACCCCCCAACACCCCGTGGACGTAGGTCTTCTCGACCGAACCACGTAAATCCCGTGTCGTTTACTACTTTTTAGTTTAGGTGTTGGTTTCTCGTTTCACCAACTGGCGCCGTCTATGGGAAAAATGAGCTAAGGCGTGAGCTTCGATTTTGTGTTCTTCTCAATTTTCCAGATTGGAATTTGATGTTCTTTGCGTTTCCAATTTTCGGCGAGAAGGCCAGATCTTCTCAATTTCAGTTTTCTTGTCCAATAATTTTCTTATCTCCAAAAATACTCTTCTGGATCTATGTTCTTCGAGCTAATACAAATCCCAAACGAACTCCCAAGTTGTTTTCCCCCAATCTTCACCACAAAAACCCCTAATCGATCCAAAATATTCCAGATCTACGACAATTGGGCAAAATGGCAAATCATCCCTGAATATTGGTGATCCCCGATTAAATTCTGGGCAGAGCAACTTATTTATCTCATCGAAGGAAAAGGTCAGCTAAAATTCGAATATGGATTCGTCAAGTCACGCATTGGGAAAGAAGATGGCCTCCAGAACTGTGCCGAAATTCAACCCGCAATATCCTACTGATAGCTCTGACTCGGGGTTTAAAGGCAGCTAAGATTTTCTGCTCTGGTATCAAGCTGCACACTGCCAGCTCTGTCTTCCCTCTTCTCTGATCTCAAGCTGCGATGCTAGCTCTGATCCCCATCGTCACCGCCATTTTCATCCTCCTTCAATGACGGCATCAATAGCCATTATTGTTGTGTTCGCCGTCTGATTCACGGCGAGGGTTGTCCCAAATCACGCCGCCTCGCGGCCATGACACTCGTAATTGCCAGAATTAAAGTGCCTGGTCCGGCTTCATCACGCCAAAAAGAATTATTGGGCATTAGTGATCCTACGGGGCCGCCTCAGTTGCAGGCTGTTGGCGTTTCAAGATTGGGACCTACTCCACAAACTTGTCCAGGAAGTGTTCTCGATTTGCTAAACTACAATTGCCATGTTATAAATTGTTACTATTTTATATGATGAATGTCATCTTTGCTGACAAACACGGACACCCTAGCTGCTGCATTTAATTGTAGATATGGAGAAATCGATTTTGTGTTGTATTAACACATGGGAATATTAAATGGGGTATGTTATTTTGTTTTATGCCTGCTTAGGGAGGCGTGCACATATTCTTGCTTATCTAAACATGTTAATTTGTGAATAGTACTTTTTTTGATTAATGGAATTGGTTTCCAAATCACGATGCATCAGTAATGACCCAATTTAGTTTATTATTAAGTTAACCAATCATCTATTGTTACATGGTTATTAATTAGCAAAAAGGGCAGGGCTCCTACTCTACTATTTCGTACAGGAAACATAGGTTTTGGGAAAGACTTGTACAAATATGATAAACATCATAGCATAGAAAGGTAACCCACTAACTAGTGGGGATTCAGGTACTTCGCAGAACTATACTTTATCATTGCAGGATCTTGTCAAAACATGTGAACCTGATTGGGATATATTATTCTTTGTCACTTAGAAAAAATCATGATATATTTATATGATCTATGATGGGAATCAAGTTGTGGCAATGGATTATATAATCTAGGGTTCGAATTCTCTTTGCAGCCCTGTCTCAAGGGGCTCTCATATTTTACTAATATTCTCGTTCAAGAGTTCTTACAGCACATGATAAACAGCTTTGGGAAAAAACTTGAACAAGTATGGTAATCACCATAACACGAAAAGCTAATCCACTTGTAAGTGGTAATTCAGGTACTTCGCTGAACTTTATCTCGTGGAAGCATGTGAGCATGATGGGGGAGTATTATGCTTTATTACTAGGCAAAATTATGTTTTTAGGGTATTTTTATGGGAACATGTAAGTATGATAGGGATTTGGGAAATATTCTACTTCTTTACTTGGGCAAAACCATGACTTATACTCCCTCCGTCCCAGGCCAATAGGCCCAGTTGCTTTCGGCACGGAGATTAAGAAAGTCACTTTTTGGTAGGTAAATGGTGTGGTCCACCAACAATTAATGTTTTAAGTGTTCTCTTATTTTCCTTAATCACATTTGTTCAATTAATCAAACTGAGAAATGCTTCACAGAACCCTAAATCAAAATGCTTCACAGAGAGTGAGAAATCAAACTTTCGGCAACAATCAAATGCTTCACAGAAACTGAGAAATCAAACTTTCAATTAATCGAATCAGCAACAATCAGCAACAATCGAAATTCAGCAACAATCAAAATGCTTCAATTAATCGAATCTGTAAATGAAGAACCCTAAATCAAGAACTGAGAAATCAAACTTTCAGAAACTTTCTACCAAATCAAAAACCCTAAATCAAGAGCTTAGAGGCGGCGGTGGGGGCTCCGAACCGTCCACCGACAAAGGAGAGGCGGCGGCGGCACAGCAGGGGCTGTAGTCTTGAGGCGGCGGCGGATCTGTGTGGCCGGAGCTCTGGAGAGTCAGTGGCGCCGCTCGTTGTTGAGAGAGAGAGAAGGGGGAGGGGGCGGCGGTGACGGAAATGGCGAAGGGGACAAGCACCACCTCCTCCTCTTCTTCAGCCACCACCACCTCCGGTGGTTCTGTCTCAGGGACGAAGGTCGACAAAATCGACAAAGGATAGGTCGGACTCCGCAGGAATCAGCGAGGGTTTTTTAGTATACATCACGGCGGGGAATCACGGGGTGGGTTGCGGTTGATCGGCGAAGGTGAGAGAGGCGGAGGTTGAAGAATCAGGTCGCGCCGCTAGAGAGAGAAGAGAGGATTTAGTGTTGTCGCAGGAGAGAGAGGTGAGCCATTTTCAAAAGTGAAATGTAAAAAAAAAAATCGGAAGAAAGATTTAATTAGCCGCCCATCTAATCTGAAATTAGGCCCTTATTATAATATAAACATGATCACTATTTTTATAGCAACAATAACTGCAACTAAACAGTGTAATTGTAGTACGAAAACAGCAAGCAGAGTATCGTATCCACAGAGACTGTAAAACGAAATCACTCTATCTACTTCCTAAACAGACTCTCACAGTATGCAAGTGAAACGATTATGAAGGAGATTTAATAAACTTAAACTAAAACTCAAATAGCAATAATTAAAAGATCGTAGTAAAAATCAAATAATAAAGACAACTGATCCTAGGGTAGTAAATTCATTAACTAAATCCACATAATAAATCTATTAATCCTATGTACCAATTTAATCCAGTTATGATGAGAGATCACTTAATTAATCAATTACTCTCCCTAGAGCAGCAACGATCGTAGATTAGTAAATTATCTATCTCCGTTAGGTCTCAAGAAAATCTACTAACTCCCAATAGCTCCTAAGAATAGCTCCCTATGATCCACCTATCTCCGCTAGGTCTCAAGGTTAAAATCATATCATACATTCCTGAATCCGCTAAACAATTATCTCCGCTAGGTCTCAAACCGAATAGCTAAACATGCAAACTATTGATCAGATAATTCACAAGAAATTAAGCACCAGGAATTATGAATCATAAACTGGAAGGCACAAAAGTATTAACAAATAAATCACATAAATTCAATCAACTATTTACAAACCCTAGAATCAGCTAAACGAAACTAGCCAGACATAATAAAAGAAAGCATAAACATAATTCAATTGAACACAATTGTAAAAACTAAATTAAATAAAAACTGAATGAAAACTATTGTAGCGACTTGAATCTTCAATCTTGTGGAAATCCAATCCAAGCAGTAAAAACTGGAAAGAAATAAATTCTAAAGCTATGAAATTGAAAAATAAAAGTTGGGAACTGAAAAAGGAACCCAAAATAGGTCATAAGAAGACCTATTTATAGTACCAGGGTAAAATACAGAGTTTGAAACCCAGAAGAACTCCAAAAACACGCAAAACTGAAAAATCCGGGTAGCCGGCGACCTGTCCGGCGACCCATCCGGCGGTCGCCGGCCCAAGCACAAAAATCCTTCCTAACGCGGCGATCGCCGCGTCTTTTCCAACGTTCCAGAAGGTCCGGCGACCCAGGCGGCGATCGCCGGTCAGGTCGCCGGAAATCCTTCTTCGGGCGGTGGTCAACGGTGTTTGACCGCCGGATTCTGACTGCTGCGCGCAACTTTCTTGTTTTAGCCATATCTTCCTCGTCCGAACTTGGATTTGCGATCCGTTTGCGCTCACGAACTCCTATCGAGACGATCTACAACTTGTATTTCAGCACAGTTTTCCAAATTCGAACTCAATAAACCTTAAAGTTCCTTCAAAGTTCGAGTAAGAATCATATTTCAAAAGATAAAGCAAATTAAGCACAAAACAATCATCCAACACTCAATTTCCTATAAAATTGACATCATATGAATACTAAAAACAAAGGAAACATGAGTGTTATCAACTACCCCTAATTATTTCTATTTTAAGACTGAGCCTATTGGGCTGGGACGTCCCAAAAAGGAAACTGAGCCTATTGGGCTGGGACGGAGGGAGTATGATCTATGATGGGATTTGAAATTTTGAATGAATTCATCGGGATACGAATATGGGAATCAAGTTGTGGCAATGGATTATATAATCTAGGGTTCGAATTCTCTTTGCAGCCCTGTCTCAAGGGGCTCTCATATTTTACTAATATTCTCGTTCAAGAGTTCTTACAGCACATGATAAACAGCTTTGGGAAAAAACTTGAACAAGTATGGTAATCACCATAACACGAAAAGCTAATCCACTTAGCATTGCACATGTCACCAGAGGGGGGAGTAGGGTGTATACCCATAATCCACAATTTACAAATTCAATATTGCTGCTCAGCGAGTTAAGGGGAAAACAATTGCTTCTTAGCAAGCCAAGGGAAAAGCAAACGTCAAGGGCAGACCAGAGGAATCATTTTAACCGTAAGCCACGAAAGTTGGTTGCGCCATCCGGGCCCTCCATGCTCCGTGCAGGGTGTTCTCTTAACCGTAAGCCACGAAAGTTGGTTGCGCCATCCGGGCCCTCCGTGCTCCGTGCAGGGTGTTCTTTTAACCGTAAGCCACGAAAGTTGGTTGCGCCATCCGGGCCCTCCATGCTCCGTGCAGGGTGTTCTCTTAACCGTAAGCCACGAAAGTTGGTTGCGCCATCCGGGCCCTCCATGCTCCGTGCAGGGTGTTCTCTTAACCGTAAGCCACGAAAGTTGGTTGCGCCACCCGGGCCCTCCATGCTCCGCGCAGAGGTTACTATTTAATCGTAAGCCGCGAAAGTTGGTTGCACCCCCCGGGTCCTCCATGCTCCGCGCAGAGGTCAATACTTAATCGTAAGCCGCGAAAGTTGGTTGCACCCCCCGGGTCTTCCATGCTCCGCGCAGAGCTTTCAAGCTTGGATGGGAAGCAGTAAAGGAATGCTTGGATGGGAAGCAGCAGCGAAATCCTCGTCAGAGGAATCAACGAAATCCTCGCCAGAGGAGTCAGCGAAATCCTCGCCAGAGAAGTCAGCGAAATCCTCGCCAGAGGAGTCAGCGAAATCCTCACCAGAGGAATCAGCGAAATCTCCGCCAGAGGAGTCAGCGAAATCCTCACCAGAGGAGTCAGCGAAATCCCCGCCAGAGGATTCAGCGAAATCCTCGCCAGAGGAGTCAGCGAAATCCCCGCCAGAGGAGTCAGCGTAATCCTCACCAGAAGAGTCAACGAAATCCCCGCCAGAGGATTCAGCGAAATCCTCGCCAGAGGAGTCAGCGAAATCCCCGGCAGAGGATTCAGCGAAATCCTCGCCAGAGGAGTCAGCGAAATCCCCGCCAGAGGAATCAGCGAAATCCTCGCCAGAGGAATCATCGAAATCCTCGCCAGAGGAATCAGCGAAGTCTGCGTCAGAGGAATCAGTGAAGTCCCCGCCAGAGGAATCAGCGAAATCCTCGCCAGAGGAATCAGCGAAGTCCTCGTCAGAGGAATCAACGAAGTCCCCACCAGAAGAATCAGCGAAATCCTTGCCAGAGGAGTCAGCCCAATGTTCTGCCACCCTCCGTGACCCCAATGCTCTGCCACCGTCCGTGATCCCAATGCTCTACCGCCGTCCGTGATTTCAATGCTCCACCGTGGCTTCAATGCTCTGCCATGATTTCAATGCTCTGCTCTGAAAGGGCATTTCTCTGCTCTGATAGGGCTGCTCTGACGGACATTTCCCTACTCTGATCGGGCTAGGCATTTCTCTGCTCTGATAGGCATTTCTCTGCTCTGACGGACATTTCCCTGCTCTGATCGGGCTAGGCATTTCTCTGCTCTGATAGGCATTTCTCTGCTCTGACCGGGTATTTCTCTGCTCTACTCTACGGGCTACACTGTTTTGCGCCTCTGCTCTATGGGCTGCTTTGATCTATTTTAATCGCTGCTCAGCGAGAAATAAGCCGCCTTTTGGCGTGCTATTGTCATCCATCGGTCTTCTCATGCGTTGATGTTCCTATGCACGGATTGTCTATTGGTCTTCTCACGCGCTGGATTTTTTACGCGCTCAACAACAGGGTATATTGTTCAGACTCGACAAATATTTATGACGGGTTTTCTCAGATGATCAGAGTATCATATTTCTCAACTTCGACATGGGTCTCCCTATGTTATTCGTGTAGGAACCATATTTTGATATATGATTCACGTGCCCGTGACCCATTTCGGATATCAAACGAATACATACAAAAACCATGTGCCTATAGCAAGAGGATAGAATCTTACTTGCAAATCCGGCAATGATCGACTCCAGTGTTGATCTTCCAACTTGTTCCCACGGCAAGACTTGACGTTGGGTGGCAACGATCTTCAAGTCCTCTCCTTTTCCTAGGGAAACGCGCCGCCTCACTTCTCTGTGCTCTCACAGATTTCTCTCTATTTTATCTCACGTAATGTCACAAGTAATTAGAATTAGGGATGTACCTATTATTTATACTGGGTATTAAAACCCTAAATAATAAGCCCATCATCTAATTAAACTAAAACAAAGCCCAAAGGCTTAAGTGAGAAATAGATGGACGGACGCCCCATATGGAGTGAAGCCTTTATTGGGCCAAGCGGGGATCTACTAGCTTGAATAAAGTTTGGCCTCCCAGTGCTCGATTTTCCTATTCAGCCCAGAATAAAATCAAGACACAAGTATTAATTTATTCCACTAGAAAATTAATACTGAATTACCTCTTTATTCTTTAGGTGAGTCGGGGCTAGTATTAGACTTAATTAATCCCCGTGTTTAAGATATCCAATATCCATTAATTAATTAATTCATCTGACGATCAATTAATTAATTAATTAGTCGTTTAATTATAAACGACATCTCGAGTGCTACCACTTAAACTTATTATCGTATCGGAACTAATTCCACCTGCAGGGTTTAATACGATAAACTTATTAAGTTCCTCGAGAGGATATTATCATCCTGTTATTAGCAGGACACGGTTCCTTATTGCAATATAATCGCATGTCGAATAATAATTGCTATCACCCAAAATATCGAGTATATTGAGCTTCAAGAGAACTCTCACCCATGATAAATCAAAGCAATAGTCAATATATTATTTACACCGATTAATCCAACTAAGGTTAAGATTATTTAAGTCGCCGAGATCTTGATTCTTAATTAGTCAGAATATAAGAATTCATCTTACTGTGATCCTGTTCAATACACGAATGTACTAGCATAAATAAATAGCCAAGACAAACTATTTATCCATTTATGCTACAATCTAAACCAGCAACTCGTCCATAGTTGCCTCGATTGTGAACTCAATTTATATCTCAACTTTTTCCGATTATATGATCTTCTGTGATCTACAACACACCATATAATCTATAGTATGAGATAAATTGGACTATAATAGGATTATGCAATAACAATATTTCAGATAGAAGAATCACAGTGAACTAAGGAATCAATGTATACAAGCATAAAGTCTTGCTTTCAGTATACAACCCTTCAATTCGGGTATTCTTGCAACGGTCTTCTGATTCATCCAACACAAGGCATTTATATTGCTTATCTATGTAAAGTATTCAATATGGGGTATTCTCAGCGCTGGTCTTCTTATGCGCCCAAAGAAATGGAAATTATTTATCTTTGTCAACATTCAACAAACAAGAAGGAAATCTAACTTGGAACTACAATTTCAAAGTCAAGGGAAAAATGCTTATCTTTGCTTTCTTACAGTATTAAAACTCTTATGTCTTCATGATTTGCAGGGATTAAGGAAAACAGCACAGCGCTGGCTTTAACAATACTTCGCTGGCTGAACACGAAGAATACCCGGTTCAACCAGACTAGGGGGAGTAGCTGATGAGGACTGAAATATACACCAGCGCTGTGCTAAACATAACGGGAATATTTCTAGTTATTATTGTTATTGTGGTTATTTCTGATATTTGATACAGGATTGCCCTGACTTTCGGCTTGGCTCAGCTCGGCTCCGCTTTTCAGCTCTGATGGCTCAATTTCAAGATGTAGATTAGAATAACGGGGCTTGGGCTTAATTCATTGGGCTAATGGGCTTTAAGGGTCTAATGGGCCTAAGGGCCTTAAGTTTATGTTCATGCTTATAAATAGGGCCTTGGGGCATAGATTAGATCATCATCTCATTATTCATTCATCTCTTGTAAACTGTAATTCTCTCGGAGTATAGTGAAAAAACCCCCCAACACCCCGTGGACGTAGGTCTTCTCGACCGAACCACGTAAATCCGGTGTCGTTTACTGCTTTTTAGTTTAGGTGTTGGTTTCTCGTTTCACCAGATGTCGTTTGATATATTTCAGAAATTGGGCAGGAAGGAAGATGAGCTTAGATTCATGAATATGAGACTTCAGCTAGCTGACGGAGCAATTAGCAGCACTCCTGGTCTTTTAGAGGATGTCGAGGTCACGGTGAGAGGAATCAAGGTGTTAGCAGATTTTTTGGTACTCGAGGCAGGGCAAGGTATTACAGGAGAGAACGGGCAGCTTGTTCTGCTTGGCCGGCCTTTCATGGCTACTACCCAGATGCGCATTGATGTGGGTTATGAAACTTTGAGTATGGTCGGGTCTGGTAGATCGGTAACGTTCTCAGTTTTTGATAAGAAGCCTGTTATTTCTAATTCTTCAATGCATATTTGTTCTCTTGTTGAGATCTCTGACCATGTGGAAGAAGTGGAAATTTTCAGCGCTAACAGTCTTTTGCCAGCTTTGCCTATCACTCCAGCTCTGACTATTTCGCCAGTTCTGAACACTCCGCCAGCTCTGTCTACTACTCCAGCTCTGACGCTGGACGCCAGAGTAGACATTCTTTCGCCAGCTTTGACGAGCCCAGCTCTGAACAGTTTGACAGCTCTGAAGAGCACAGGCCAGAATTCTGCTGAGGAGAAATTGATGAGCACCAGCCCGGAAGATGATGAAATAATGCAGGAGTTTCTTGACAATCTGCAAGATGAGGAGGCCATTGAAGATCAGTTTTTGGACAAGTTGCACCTCGAAGTAAATGCAGTGAAAGAACTTCCGATTACCTTGAAAGAAGAGGCTGCAGTTGAAGAAGAACGGACTGATGTGCTGAAATACAATGATGATACCGTGCAAAGAGTGCAAAGTGTACTGCCTTTGGATGAGAAGAAAGAAGGGAGATCTCGATCTGGACCTTGGCTCGAGAGAGTGATGAATGTGATGAGCACTGCTTGCTCATTAAGAGGACCCGCAGCTGAAATGGAGGATGACATGCTTTCACAAGGACTAATTCAACTGATGTTTCATAGTGATTTTGGTTAAGGGTTTCTCCACGTCGGGCTGGCAACTTGGTGGGAGGCAACGCACTGTTGGTTTGGTTTTTGTTTTTGTTTCTTGTTCTTTGCTTTCCGTTTTTTTTTTTTTTGTTTCCTTGTCTTTGGTTGCTTGTGCGGATGCTTTGATTCTGGGCGTTAATGTTTTGTTTCCAGCGCTGCAATTCTACTCTGACTTTGCCGCCAGTGCTGAAGAATGCCAGTGCTGAAAAGGCCAGCTCTGAACTGGCCAGCTCTGAAGATGCCAACGCTGACATTTCCACTCTGCCGCAAACCTTACTTTTCGCCGCCTCTCACAGAGCTTATGCTTTTCAATGCCGATAATCAGGGATGTTTTTCTAACTCTTTTTATTTTGTGCCCTGAGGACATGGCATACTTTAAGTGTGTGGGGGGTGTCTTGTTTTGCTTATGCTTTCGATTGGGCGATTGGTCTCTCTATGCTTAGCTTATTCTTGGATACTTGCTAATTTTTTTATGAATTTGTGGAAGAGAAGATGGTTTTTGATATGAATTTTGGGTTTGTGAATGAATGGTGGTTATTCTTGTTTTACTTTTGATATATGTTTCTTATTTGTGCAAAGAATTATGAGTTTTGTTGCAACACGATTATAAGTAAGTAAAACGTGATTTGTCCGGTAGATGCTAGAAGGATTGTTGTCATTGTGATTGCCTACGATCATATCTGGTGAAGCACTGAATCACCAACACCTAAACTATAAGATTGATAGCAGATAGATCGGAACCTGAAATAAATAGACGGACGGATGTTCCTTTTACTCTTCAACGGAATAGTCCTTTACAGATACCCAAGCATACATGTAAAACTTGAGAGAAAAGATCGGTCCCTTCTACTATTACAGACATGCTATTTATAAGAGATGGAGAGGGGAGGGTAAGATTGTCTTTTCCTTCATGGCACGTGCTCGGTACGTCCTTGGCGTCGTTGTCACTAGTGGTTGTCCTTGCTCCAACGGCCTTGCAGCTTTTGTATCCTTCAGAAAGTAGTTGGGAGCTCTTCGCTCGTGTCGTCATCTCTAGGTGTTGAAGCCTGCGCTGCTTTCTCCAAGGAGTGTTAGTGCTGCGCTGCCCTCTCTTAGGGTGGTGATGACTGCGCTGCTCCTTCAGGGGGTGGAATGACTGCGCTGCTCTCTCAAAGGGGCGCTGGGATCTCCATTCTTTGTCCTGCACTATTAGTTTTCCTATTTTGTGCGATAATCATTAAGGCAGTAGATACTTCATATTGGTAACATATGGAATACGGGTCGTGTGCTGCGCTGATGAGGACCTTATCCCTCATCAGCTACTCCCCCCCTTATTCTACGAAAAGAAGTAGATTTTCACGTGAATTTTCGTAGATGAGAAGTGTTTGCTTTGAGGTATGGAAGAATAGCCGATATCAAGGAAGGCAATGAGTGAGCCTGCGCAGGAGGGCCTCGTATCGCCGCCTGCGCTGACTGCCATGGTACAGAACTTGTCCCATCGCATTTAATGTGATCTGATGTTTTTGAGTACTTTGTGACGTCCTTCCACGCTTCTACTTTTGTGAGGGCGAGATCTCGACCCTCCGTTTTCACCTACCATTCTGGGATGAAATCCCAACCTTCCATTTTTCTTTCACATATCCCAACCCTAATGATTATTCTCCCTCCTTTCCCTCGATTCAAATTCCCCTCTTATAAATACCCCCCATCACCTTCGTCTTCTTTCTTCTTCTTCTCCTTCTCCGAACTTCCTTTCAGATTTTTCCGGTTTCTCCGATCTCTCGTCGTCCCCAGTTTCCTTGTTAGGCTTCCCCTCCGACCATCACTTCTCCTACCAGGTTAGGTTCTCCCTTCTTCCATTATCCCCTGCGGCCTGCTCGCTTCCTCTCGGTTGTGTTGTTGCGTGTCTGTTTTCTTTTTGTTTTGTGTGTGTTTTTTCGTGCGGTCGCCATGGCCACCGTGGGTGCCAGACAACAACAAATAAATGAGGCGGATGATATGACGTGCCAAGGTTGTCATTTTCCTCGTTCCACCATCTCCACCGCCCAAATGGCGGAAGTACGGGGGTTATTACGCATTAAGCCGGATGATCGCGAACTGAAAATCCGGATGCAGTGGGAATCCGGCGATATGCCTGATGCGGACGGGCAATGGTGCCCGGACACCATCCCTATCTGGCATGTGCAGGTGAAGGCGGGTCTGCGCTTACCCCCTTCCCCTTTTCTTGTGGGGATATGTGAGCGATTCGGGATCCCCTTTTTTCAGATCTCTCATTCTTCTCTCCGTAGGGCCTTTATTCTACATATCCTCTGCGCTGCTAATAACTACCCCCATAGTGTAGAGTTGTTTCACCAGATCCACATCCTAAAAAAGACCGATTGTCACTACAACTTTACTGCCAAGCCCAAGATGAACTTGACATTCCTAGGTAATCTTCATTCTAGGGATAAGAAATTTCGTGACAAGTATTTCTTTGTACAAGTGCGGAATGGGACTTGGGCGGACTGCGCAGGGACTAACGAGGTGGAGTGGCATCGGACGAAGCACTCCTCTCCCCCAAATAGAAAACCCCTAGGTAAACTAGAAATTGCCTTCATCGATCTCCTGGGCCAAGCCTTTGCTAACAAAGATTTTGATGTCCTTAAACTAGTCGCTTCTCCCTCTGTCTTGGCTGGGGCTGGCCTCTTCTCCCGTTATCCCCAAACCTCCATCGGTATATTCCAAATGTTTGTATCGTCTTTTGTGCTGAAAATTTTTTATTTCCTAATCATTCTCCTTCCTGCGCAGGTATGTGGAGATCTGCTGAGCACGGTGCCATTGCTTCATTCAGTTTCCTTCCCGATCCTGCTGTTGAGGGAGACACTACCCCGCAGACTGGGTCGGCGCAGCATGTGTCCCCTGAGTCTTTCAATCCTGGGCGGCCCCATCCGGGTTCGTCTGCTGCTGACATTCAACCTCTTCAACTCCACGACGAAGGTGATGCGAGTTCCGCTGAGGGTACTCGTAAGCGTCGCAAGACTCGACGGGTAGTCTCATCCAAGAAGAGAAAGGTCCCTGCTTCTGGTGCCGAGAGTAAGGATTCTTTCGAAGCCTTACTCGATGATGTGCCTCCTCAAGCTGCGCCGGCAAGGGAGGGGTCTGACTCCGTTGTGGAGATTCCAGGCCCTCGTGCTTTGAGAGATTTGACCGGACAAGACTGCCGGTCCCAGATGGAATCGCAGATCGCCTCTGTCGACCTGCGCAGGTACGATGTCATGAACATGGGGGACCTGGCCTTTGACATGTGCCTGGGCGTAGAGCAGGTAAGCTATGCGTGTTCTTGCTTTTATGACATTACTATTGTGCGGATATTTTATTCATGCCCTGGATTGTGATTGCGTCTGCGCAGTTGCGGGTGAAGTGCTTGTCGGCCTCCCGACATATGACCCGGGCAGCTGCTGATCTTCACGAGAAAGAGGGGGAACTCATGGCCTCTCTGGCTGATAATACTGAGTTACGGGAACAGCTGCGCCAAGCTCAGGCTGAGCTGTCCAAGATGAAGGTGGAGAAGGAGTCCCTCGAGACTGAGCTCGCTCGTGTGTCCCAGAGCAAAGAGGAAGAACTCAAGGCTCTCAAGCATGAGATGTCGGAGGAGTGCCGGGCAAAGTTGAATCAAATGAAGACAACGATTGCTGATCAAGAAAACCGAGCCTTCATGCGGGGGATACAAGAGTTTCGCCAACAATACTTCCTGACTGCGCGTGGTCAATTGTTCCTGCGCTACATGTTAGAGGATTCTCTTCAAGCTTTTCGTCGTTCCCCTGACATGCTCCTCTTGATGGGGCCTGCCATGCAGTTCTTGGTTAAGGAAGGCAGTCGGCTCACTCTTGACCAGGTGGAAGCGACGCCTGAACAGCGCAGCAAGTTTGATTTTAAGGCAGTGCTGGATCAAGTGGATGACACCAGTCTAAATGGGCTGTTGGGCGTCGATCCTTCCGCCCCTTCGACTCCTGGTTGGTGGCTTCCTATTTTGGATAAAGCCCTCCAGCTCTTTGCTAAGGATGAGACGAAGGACGCCCTACCTGCGGCGCCGGTGATTCGATCTCCCTATCTGAACGAGCTGCGCAGCCATATGCGTTCTCCTCGAGGCAACTATCCCGGGGGGAACTTGGTCTACCCTCCTCCAACTTCCTCCTCGGTCGTGCCCGACTCTCAGGGCCAAAAGGGGTCTACCTCCCGAGCGGCGCAGGTTGGGACGGAAGTTGTGGTAACAGAGGCTGCGCAGGAGGAGGTCGTGTTTCAGCTGCCGGTGGTAACGGATCCGGTGATCGAGGAGATCGCGCAGCCTGCCTTTGTTGAAGATCCCCCTGTCGAGGAGTTCATCATGGATCCTCCTTCTTCTCCCCAACGCCTTGACTGAACAACTCCCTTCTATGTTTGTGTTTGTAAAAGATTGTTCTTTTTGTGGACATTATCCCATTTGTAAAGTTTCTTTTGAACCCATTTTATATAATCGTATGGTTTGGTCTTCTTGAATGCTCTGGATGGTGTTATTTTATTTTGTATAATCGTATTTCGTGTTTGTCTTCATGACCTCCTACTTTTCTGTGAATATGATCGTCATTTTGTTAAGTCTTCATGTGTTCATGAAGAATTTTGTTTTAAGTTTTTAGTTCTCTATTTTTCTATCATTTATGCAACCATTGTGTATCCTTCTTTTAAGCATTCGTTGTCTCATTTTCTGCGCAGTCGTATTTGCACGTCCACTATCCCCTTGGTCTGCGCAGTCATATCTGCACGCCCACTATCCCCTTGGTCTGCGCAGTCATATCTGCGCGTCCACCATCCCTTTGTTCTGCGCAGTTATATCTGCGCGCCCACTATCCCCTTGGTCTGCGCAGTCATATCTGCGCGTCCACCATCCCTTTGTTCTGCGCAGTCGTCTTCTTGATATCCTGGCATTTCTTTTTGAGTGATAGTGCTATTTTCTTTCTTTAGGTCCTTGGTGATAGTTTCCCTTGAATAGTTTCCCTCAAGATGGTACACCCCTAGGATGGAACACAGATGGTACACCCCCGTAGATGGAACACAGATGGTACACCTCCGCAGAGCGGCCCTCAAGATGGTACACCCTTAGGATGGAACACAGATGGTACACCCCCGCAGAGCGGCCCTCAAGATGGTACACCCTTAGGATGGAACACAGATGGTACACCCCCGCAGAGCGGCCCTCAAGATGGTACACCCTTAAGATGGAACACAGATGGTACACCCCCGCAGAGCGGCCCTCAAGATGGTACACCCTTAGGATGGAACACAGATGGTACACCCCCGCAGAGCGGCCCTCAAGATGGTACACCCTTAGGATGGAACACAGATGGTACACCCCCGCAGAGCGGCCCTCAAGATGGTACACCCTTAGGATGGAACACAGATGGTACACCCCCGCAGAGCGGCCCTCAAGATGGTACGCCCTTAGGATGGAACACAGATGGTACACCCCCGCAGAGCGGCCCTCAAGATGGTACGCCCTTAGGATGGAACACAGATGGTACACCCCCGCAGAGCGGCCCTCAAGATGGTACGAATTCAGTGCTGGTGTGAGTTTAGGTGTTATGCAAGTAAGAGAAGGTTTCCCTAAACCATGAAATCCATTTTATTAAGATGTCCATGGCCCAAACCTCATTAAAACCCAGTGGGAAAAAGAGTGTTTGGTCTACATGATGGAAACTGAAAAGAATACTCACACGTAGAATTTCTTAAGGTTACTTATGTTCCATGGCCTGGTCAGGGGTCGCCCTCCTTGATCTGCTAGATGATAAGCTCCTCCCCCTAGGACCTCCGTGATAACAAAAGGACCTTCCCAGTTGGCTTCAAATTTCCCTACGGGCTTCAATGCGTCTGCCCGTTTGAGTACTAAGTCTTCTTTCCCAAGTCTGCGCGGCTTCACCTTCTTGTCGTAACCAGCTTTGATGATACTTTTGTATTTTGCCGCCCTCACTTGTGCTTCCTCTCTCTGTAACTCAATCAAATCCAAGTCGAGTCGGCGCAGTTCCTCATTCTGTGCAGTGTCATAGGTAGTAATCCGATGAGATTCTAGCCTTACCTCAGCAGGCACCACAGCGTTCGACCCGTATACCAAAGTGAAAGGAGCCTCTCCGGTTGCGGTTTTCGGGCTGGTTCTAAGTGCCCATAACACTGTATCTAGCTCCTCAACCCATCGTCCCCTGCTTCGTTCGAGTCTCTTCTTGATCCCTTCACATATGGTGCGATTTGCCAATTCTACCTGTCCGTTGGCTTGAGGGTGGGCTACTGACACAAATTTCTGTGTGATGTCCATCCGAGAACAAAAATCTTCGATCTTCTTGCTCGTGAACTGGGTTCCGTTGTCCGAAACCAAAATTCTTGGCACCCCATATCGACAACAGATGTTCTTCCATATGAATTTTTCCACTGTGTTATCATCGATTTTGGTGACAGCTTCCGCCTCGATCCACTTAGAGAAGTAGTCTACGGCAACTATGAGGAAGCACTTGCCTCACGGAGCAGTTGGTAATTTACCCACAATGTCGATTCCCCATTTGTCGAAAGGATGCGCAGCATGCATGATCCCCATTTCTTCCCCTGGTATATTGATTTTGGGGGCGTGTTTTTGACAAGCCTCGCATTTTTGCACGAAGGCCTTCGATTCTTTGCTAATTCCGGGCCAGTAGAATCCTGCTCTGATTATCTTTTTTGTCAAATCCCTATGTCCACCATGGTTACCGCAGCACCCTTGATGGATCTCCTTTAAGGCAAATTGTGCTTCTTCGGGGGCCAGGCATTTCAAAAACGGGTGTGTGAAGGACCTCTTATAGAGCTGATCGCCAATGATGCAGTAATTCTCGTATTTGGCATATCTCGAAGTATCCTCTTTCATCCGTTTACCATTTTTCAGATAGTATATGATGGGCGTTCTCCAGTCATCCTTAGTTTCGATGTTGCACACTTGCGCAGCCATTTCTCTCTTAGGTTCGAATACCAAGGTAATGTCCCCCCTCCAGGTTTGTTCGACTGCGCTGGCCATTCTAGCCAGGAGGTCCGCTCGCTGATTTTCCTCTCTCGGCACTTGCTGTATTTCGAGTTTCTCAAACTTCATCCCTATCTCTTGGACCTTGTTAAAGTACTGCTTCATTCTTTCTTCTTTTATCTCGTAGCCTCCATTCAACTGTTGTGCCACCAATTGAGAGTCGGTTTTGATCACCACATTGTCGGCTCTGAGCTCCCGGAATATGTGGGCTGTTCTCAACACTGCCTCATATTCAGCTTCGTTATTAGATAGCTTATCCTCGAACTTGATAGCAAATTGATAGATTTCCCCTTCAGGCGAGGTGATGTAGATTCCCACCCCACACCCTTCTTTGGTGACCGATCCATCGACCTGCGCTACCCATGGTCCCCTCATAGGCCACCGTGTTGCCTCTTGAATAAAGTCCGCTAGTGCCTGTGCTCTGATGGCAGTGCGCGGCTCGAACTCGACCTCATACTCCCCCAGTTCTATAGCCCATTTCACCATCTTTCCCGCCAGATCGGGTCGTCCCAGGATTTGTCTGAATGGTATTATTGTCCTCACAATGACCTTGTGTGATAAGAAGTATGGCCTTAACTTTCTGGCCGTGATCATGATCGTGTATGCGGTCTTCTCGACTTCGGTGTAGCACAGCTCCGCACCTTGGATGACCTTGCTTACAAAGTATATGGGTTTTTGTTGCCGATCCTCCTCCCGGACCAGCACTGAGCTCAGAGATTCAACTCCCACGGAGATGTATAAGTATAATGGTTCCCCTGGAGAGGGTTTTGTCAATACTGGTAGTTTGGTCAGGTAAGCTTTTAGGTCTTCGAAGGCTTTTTGGCACTCACCACTCCATTCAAACCGACTTCCTTTCCGTAGAACCTTGAAGAACGGGAGACTTCGCTCAGCTGAGCGTGAAATGAACCGGCTCAACGCGGTAATTCGCCCATTGAGTGTTTGGATTTCTTTGACATTCCTGGGTGAGGTCATGTTCAGAATAGCTTTAACCTTGTCATTATTGACTTCGATCCCTTCCGGTGTTACCCTGTAACCCAAGAACTTTCCTGACTGCACCCCGAAGGTGCACTTAGCGGGATTGAGCATGAGTTTGTTCTTGCGGACTACTGAGAAGGTTTCCTCCAGATCGGCCACGTGGGAGCTGGCCTTAATGCTGCGCACCAACATGTCATCGACATATACCGAGATATTTCTCCTCAGCTGTGTTCTAAAAATTTTGTCCATCATACGCTGGTATGTGGCCCCTGCATTCTTAAGGCCGAAGGGCATGCTTTCCCACCCGAAGACTCCTGTGCACACTGCGAAGGCGGTTTTGGTTACATCATCCGGATGCATCTTTACCTGATGATATCCTTGGTATGCGTCCATCATGGACAAGAGTTCACACCCTGAAGTAGCATCCACCAGTTGATCTATTCGAGGGAGCGGGTAACAGTCCTTAGGGCAAGCTGCGTTGAGGTCTCTGTAGTCCACACGGCCATGTTGAACCTGGCCACGTACTCCCTTAGTGATTCCTGTGGTTCTTGTTTGACATCCATCAAAGATATAGCGGTCTTTCCCATTCTCTTGGAACTAGCAAACTATCGCATAAACATGAGGTATAAGTCCCCATAAGAGTAAATGGAGCTGCTTTTCAAGTTGTGGAACCATCTCTGGGCCATTCCTGATAAGGTGGTGGCAAAAATTCGGCATTTTATGCCTTCTCCATACTGGTGTAATGATGCCAGGCCCTCGAACCGTGCCATATGTGCTTCTGGATCAGTCGTTCCGTCATAATCGAGAGAGATTGGGCGATAGTTTATTGGTAAAGGTTCCAGTAAAATTTCATCTGAGAATGGACTATTGCTTAGTCTCGGCACCTGTCGGTGAGGTGCATTCCTCCTTCTTCCCCCAGATGTGCCCATGGCCCTGCGCTTGTGTGGAATTTCCCTTCGAAGCTCTTCCTCCTGTTCCTCCGATGAATATGCTTCCTCGTCGGAGACTTCGTTTCTTACGGTCTCTTGGGGATGCTCTCTCAGTTCCGTTTCTAGGCTCTTCAGCTGACTTTTAAGGAATGATACTCTCTCTTTGAGTCTGGTGTTCTCCCTTTGGGTGCCCCGACTGCGCTGTGGAGTAGTGCCACTTGTAGAGTCGCCTACATCCTCGATTTGGACACTGTTAGTGACAAACTTCCTCTTGTTCTTCCCTTGTCCTTCCCCGGTATTTCCCATTTCCTTTCGCGTGACCGGGTGTGATATGTTAGGTAATTCGCGGTCCTTGTCCTGGGCTGGTGCTGTGGTGGTTTTCCTGTGTGTTACGGGCTCGGCTTCTCCCAATCCTGTCGGGATAATGGGAGAGGGCTGCATCCCTGCCAGTTGCCGGATTGTGGCATAGTTGAGCATTGCTAGCATTTGTTCAGTGACCGTGACATTGAGGAGCCGTTGTGTGGAAGTAGGCACTGTACCCCCTGGTGCTGAAGTTCCGATCAGAGACTGTGTTGTTGCCGGAGTAGTCCCAGTAGGCCCCGAGGCGGGGTTGTTGAAAGTGGTGAAACCTGGTGGTGTGAGTTCAGACAAGTTAATCCCTTGGGTCGAAGGGATCCCAGTCTTCCCGGTTACTGACTCTCCCGCGACTGTGTCAAAATCCTTAGCCAGATTCTTACAAGGATCATCAATTCCCATGGTGAGTACCTGAAATAAATAGACGTCTGCATAAGCATATATGAATAATTGTTACTGCGCAGCCGTACTGCGCAGCCCAGTCTCCTTTATCCTTGGGATCATTGACCGCAAGGGTGGGGCCCGTAAAACCCTAGAGAAACCCTGGAAAGATTCTCGAAACGAAAGATTCATAGAAGCCCGCGAACTTCGGCCCATAAAGCCATTCAGGATCAAACGTACGGATTTCTTGAAGAGAAAAGTTGCGTAGAAAACCCTTCCTCATAGATATTCATGAGGAACATCAAGTTTTTCTGGGAAATAAACCCAGAAAAGATATCTCCACATTTCATCACCAGAAAGGAAAAAAAACCATTATGACAATAAGGAGCTCAGCTATATGGTAATCATTACCAAAGAAAACAAACGTTAGTGACATTGATATCAGGGAAGTGAAAGTTTTAAGCAATCCTTAATCATACATCAACAAAGAAAAATCCTCAGGATTACGCACAACAACATGTAAGAACAGAGCATGCATGTAAGATTTTAGAACTTTCAAATCAACCAAAACTTCTCGCACCAACTCGACTGTTCCCGTGTGCATACGAATGGTAAGTGAACCTCTACGAGCGAAAAAACTCATCTAAAGAACGAACACCCCATCCCAAAGCTACGATTTACAACAAAAACATTAGGATCTAAGAATCACACGAATTCAGTAGGCATCAAGAAAATTTTTTATGCCTTCTTCCAAGATTTTTCATGCTTAACACGCAAAGAACTCAGATCAGAACACACGTTTGAAGATTTTCCCCACAGCATACTCGTACACCATAGATCTCTACTTATATCAAGCAAGAACATGAAGAACAGAACCCCCAAACATACCCAAAAACTCACGCCTTAACTAGCATTTTTCCCACAGACGGCGCCAGTTGGTGAAGCACTGAATCACCAACACCTAAACTAGAAGATTGATAGCAGATAGATCGGAACCTGAAATAAATAGACGGACGGATGTTCCTTTTACTCTTCAACGGAATAGTCCTTTACAGATACCCAAGCATACATGTAAAACTTGAGAGAAAAGATCGGTCCCTTCTACTATTACAGACATGCTATTTATAAGAGATGGAGAGGGGAGGGTAAGATTGTCTTTTCCTTCATGGCACGTGCTCGGTACGTCCTTGGCGTCGTTGTCACTAGTGGTTGTCCTTGCTCCAACGGCCTTGCAGCTTTTGTATCCTTCAGAAAGTAGTTGGGAGCTCTTCGCTCGTGTCGTCATCTCTAGGTGTTGAAGCCTGCGCTGCTTTCTCCAAGGAGTGTTAGTGCTGCGCCGCCCTCTCTTAGGGTGGTGATGACTGCGCTGCTCCTTCAGGGGGTGGAATGACTGCGCTGCTCTCTCAAAGGGGCGCTGGGATCTCCATTCTTTGTCCTGCACTGTTAGTTTTCCTATTTTGTGCGATAATCATTAAGGCAGTAGATACTTCATATTGGTAACATATGGAATACGGGTCGTGTGCTGCGCTGATGAGGACCTTATCCCTCATCAATATCCTTATCGGTGAAATGTGAAAATGCTGGACGAATTGCCAGTTCTGAAAATGCCAGCTCTGAAACATCTGGCCAGCTCTGAAACTGACAGCTCTGAGTCTCTGCTCCTCTAGTTTAACTATGAGCATGGAAAACCATGTGAAAAGACTTTGGATTACATCCAAATGGTTTTTATTTCATGAATTATGGCTCAACTATCGAAAACTTAAGCACACAAAGTGTGAAAAACTGGTGATACTGATTATAAAGACGATCACATTAGGGAATTCACTTCTAGCGGAGAATTAGGTCTGATCAAATTACTTGCATTACTGTTTTGTTGCTTCTTAAACTTTGAGTTACTAGCATGATCGAGAGATATGTGTTAATTGGAAAATTTGAATTGACTTTTGTTCGCTATTTTATTTACACGCCGCAAGTGTACGAGTGCAATTGTGTACAGTAGCAAGCAAGGTCGTATTCCACAGAGACTAATTATTATCAATTCATATCCTAAATTATTCTACTCTATCTGGACAAACGAAATTAAGAGTTTTTATTGTAAAGAACAAAATAAATAAACAGCAGGAAAGAAAACAAATCAAGCTGCGAAACAGAGAAACAGATAAGAGAAGATTTCCCAAGGCAAAGGTTTCAACAGATTCTCCTAACTAACATGTTCAATTCAATTAATAAGATGATTCCTAAGGCAATCTCTAAGCTAGTTCATACCCACTCCCGTGGCATACACACCGTTGATTACATGTAAGGCTACCGTCCCCGGATCGCACTTCTAACATGTAACTCCTAAAAGCTCATAGGATTAACGCCCTCACAAATATCAATTCCCTTTAGAATTAAATATATGTGTTCTATGTTCTTAGTTCAGGTAATAATTATCATCTCCCGATATCAAATTAAAACCTATGATTATGCTAAATTTGTGGCCAATCAATAAAGCAAAAAATTATAACAAGAACATAAAAAGGAATAACAGTCTCAATTAATTGAATCAAACAGTTAGAAATTCAAATCATGTCTTGTCCCTAAACCCTGGGAAAAAGGGACTCTAGCCACACATAGATATACGAACTAGAATATAATTCTCAATAAAACAAATAAACATCCAACTAGAAAAACTGTAGTAAAATCGAGAATCTTCAGTCTTGCTCTTGCTCTGTTCTCCGTCTCTCTCAGCTCTCAGGAAAAGTAAAATATGATATAAAGTGATCAAAAGTTTCAGAGAATAAGTTCTTGGGGAGTATTTATATGCCCTAGGTCAAGTAAGACTCAAAAATACCCCAAAATCGCGTATAAAGCTAAAAATCTGAAAATTGGGCGAAAACTCGGCGTCTCGCGCGGCCGCATGGCCAGCCCGCGTGAGCTCGCACGGCCCCCTTCTGGCCCGCGCGGTCCTCCAGCAAGTTCTGCTCTGTCGCGCGGCCGTGGCATGCGGCCGCATGCCCGGACCGCGCGACCTCCAGCGCGTGCGCTCCGACCCGCGAACTTCTCGACGCTCGTTCTTGCTCACTCGATGCCGATTTGAGCCCCGTTCGCGCCTATGGACTCGTCTCTTCACGTACTTTACTACACTTCATCCGAAACTTCACAAATTGAGTCCAAAAACCTATAAAAACAGCACGAGCACGGATGAGTAGTCTATTCCACAAAACTAAGCAATTCAAAACAAAGACACTCAAGAACTTAAAAAGAGACGCCTAAAACACTAAAGAATAACGCGATAAAGGAGTGAAAATGCATGTACATCAAACCCCCCAAATTTAAACCATTTTCCGTCCTCGGACAAAACAAAAATGGACGAAGAATGAATCAACAAGAGCGTAGAGAAAAGTGGATAACATTGTGGCTTCAGATTTGTCAACAAAAATACCAACATGCATTTGTATATCCTATCATCAAGATATCACACTCATGACAAACTTCAAATTATGGTCTCAATGACTTGCAATCCTCGCCAAAAAGATATAGAATATAAGAACTCTCAACTCTCAAGTGTAACGATCAAAGATATGGACGTGTTTACACTCAGTTCAAGCAAAACAAGTACTCAGCCATAGGCTTGTCAATCGTCTCACCTCTCCACCACTTAATGTGTGCTCTTATAACCAAGATCAAAAAGGTCTTTATTGAGGGTTGTAATGTAGGCTCTTTGGTAGGGTATGATATATTTGGCTAAGTGACTAAAAGATACAGCTTAATGTAGCATAATCACTAACCTTATAACATTCTTACTCAACTCTATCCTCCACCTTCCATAAAACCAGATTTTTCAATACAAGAACCATCACAACTCAACAATTTTTTTCTCATAACATTATGTCTCTCTAATGCATCCTATGTACCCATTTCTTTTTTTTTCAATTTTTTTCTTTTTTTTTTCAACAACTTGTAGGGTACTAGGATTTTCAATTTAAAACCACAAAACATAACTCATGATCATTCATCTCCACTGCCCAATTATCTCCTATCAAATAATCTCCAAGCTCCCACCCATAGCTAAATAAAAGAATATGGAAAAATAAGGCTCAAAGGGGGTGAACTAGGATCATATAAAGATATAGGACAAAGATGGGATAAATAGGCTAGCAAAGATGGCCTTCTATCATCTCACAGTTATTAAGCACACTATGTGACCTCAAGGGAGTAACCAAGACAAGTGCCAGTGAGAAACATGCATGCTCGAACAATCACTCAAGAATAAAAAATAAGACTGTAAAATAATGATAGTCAAGGCTCAAATCTCACAGCTTATTTCATTGATTGCAACATCAAAAGAGACCATGCTTATCATTCATCAATTATGCTCAATCACAACAATATCAACACAAATGCATGCAAATTCACAATTTTAAAGCAGAAATCATCATGAACCAGTTATCCAACCAATCTCTACACTACTAACATCATCATCAAGGTAACAACACAAGAAAAACCACCAAAGCAAGACTAAACAACTCAACGACGAAACAAAAACAACCAAAAAGAAAAGTGCACCCACAAAGACACATCCCCCCAAACTTATGCACCACCAAGGAGAATAAGTTTGAAAAGGATTTGTGGGGCACAAAACAAACAAACAAACGAAAAGAAACGAACTAACCAAAATTGGGTTGCCTCCCAATAAGCGCTATTTTTAACGTCGTTAGCTCGACAGAACAACAACCTCTTCAAGGTGGCTGGTGCAAGCAGTGTTGTGACCAGCTGCTCTCTGCTCCATGCTTTTTATCCAAAACTCCTCATTTAAACTTCCGATCACCTGGGTCCTGCCAAGAAAAAGGATCCGTATCAAATGTATTAAATACATCAACACTTACCTTGCCCGGATCTTTAGCTTTCTTGGGCACTTCATCTTTGTGGATGTGGCATGGTTCATAGACATGGAATGTTTGGCTTGAAGGAATATTAAACTGAATTAATACTCGATTTGCCCGAAGACCGTTTCTTGGATTATTATTAATTTATCATACAACGATTAATCCCTAACATGCCCCTGTGAATTTAAGTGCTGCACGTTGGAGTTCAGAAATACCTGAAGAATTCAGAAGAATTCGTCAAATTCGCAGCTGAACAGACCAGTCAGCTTCAAGCCTTCGTTTGAAGCCTCAAACGTCCTCAAATCGTATTTTGCCCAGAAATACGACTTCTTCGTCTTCAAGAGAGCTTTCCGTGGCCGCCTGCTTCACCTGAATCGGACTTCTGTTGAGGAAGTTATGGCTGTTCTCCCGAAACTGCCAGAACTTGGTTTCCTGTGAAAATCTGACTCCAGCTCAGATCTTCTGAACTGTATCCCGCTCAATTCTCAACGTTGGATGGACAACGAGCTATGAGAATTCCCAAGCAGTAGCAGCCGCCACCCTTAGTGTCGCCCCCTCTCTTTTACTGCTCTCTCAAACCCTAATTTTTGTTGTACAGCTTGATACTGAGAGCAGATAGCAGTATTTATATTTAAAATAAAATACAATCTAGGGCTGCACAAGGAGGTGGTGGACGAAAATTACTGCTTCCTGGGCTCAGGAGTCTTTGGGCCAGTCCAGGGATCAGATACAAGGAATAAAGATGGGCCTCAAATAAATTAATTTTCTATGGTCAGCCCAGACCATAATTAATTTATAAATATTAGTTCATTCCACTAGAGAACTAATATTGACTTACCCCTTTATTGCCGGTGATGAGTCGGGGCTTGTATTTAGACTTATTAAATCTTCGTATTTAAAATATCCGACATCCATTAATTAATTAGAGCTCTGACAGCTTAAATTAATTAATCTCTTTATAATCCTTAAGCAGTACCACTCAAACTTTATTATTGCGCCTGAACTTAATCAACCTGCAGGGTTTAACGCAATAAACCTTATTGAGCTCCTTAAGGGGATGTCATTATCCTATACCGGATACGGTGACGAGAGCTAGAGCCAAGACGTTCAAGGCTAACTTAATGGCTTTGGTGGAAGAAATCTGGACGCAAGAGCTGAGAAAGCCAATTGGAGAAGGGTCGCCAGAGCAGAGTTCAAGAGTGGTAAATCTTGTTACCTACAGAGCAGAGCATACTGACAGAGCAGACTTAGAATGGAGAGCAGAGCAGAGCAGAGCAGACCTGCAGTGCAGAGCAAACCCGCAGAGCAGAGCTGAAGTTCAGAGCTGAAGTTCAGAGCTGACTTTTTCAGAGCTAACTTTCAGAGCTGGAGTTTTCAGAGCTGACTTTTCAGAGTTGACGTTTCAGAGTTGGAGTTTTCAGAGCTGGTGTTCCAGAGCTGGCTTATTCCAGATCTGACAAGTGCAGAGCTGGCTTTCTCGCTAGTTTATTTAAACGTGTTGATCAAGTTTAGTTTTTCCTTGTTTTAAGTTTCCTTTGTTTTCACGCTATTTCCTTTGTTAGATTAGGGTTTAGTATGCCTATATATATGGCTGGCTATTGTTGGACGAAAGTTAGCTAATTTTTTATATATGATATTGCGAGTTATTCTCTCTTAAGTTTCTCGTATTCTTCTTGATTATTCCAAACAAGAATTCAACTATCGACGTAACGGCGAGTTCATCATCCCTCGTCGCGTGTCATTCAGTGTCCCCGAGTTGCTGCATCAATCATACGCTGGGGTTTAGGGATCCGTTCTCTAGATAACTTCGTAGATTAGGTCAGGGGTTTTGGGATAATTCCATAATTTATCTTATTTCAGTTCTCGTTGTTCAGCCTTCCGCGTGTGTTCTCTGTTCAGTCTGGCGAAGATTTTGTTATTTCCGGCGAAGATCACATCAGTTGGTATCATTATCCAGGTTTCGTAAGGGTTGCACTTTTAGGGGTTTGTGTTCTCCATAATTTTACGTTCCTTAAACCATATTTACACCATTCACGTCTATATCATATTCCATCACTCCATACTACATAGTTCCATCTCTTTTACCATCGTGAGTTTCTCGGAAATACATATTATATAAGTTCAAAAAAAAAGCCGAAAGCATCAAGTATTGAAAGTTTCGAAAACCTTTTGTTTCTTAACCTTTCCTTTGTTCCTTGTTTAGTTGGGTAGTATAACAAGTTGAGGCGTTTTTCTGCGCAACACTAATTTTGGGTTCCAGTCTGCGTCTAGTGAGTCTTTCGTTTGTTTGTCGAGTCCTATACCTTCTGTGTGTTTGCTGTGGTTCCTTGTGGGGTGTCTCATCGAGTACTCTCGTCGAGTGCGCTTGCTGTTCTCGTTGTGCAGTTGGTAAGTTGAATTCAAGTGGTAGATCGAGGGAGTTTGATTTTCTTGAGAAGAGAAATCGAGTGGAAAAAGGCAAGAGTGGTGAGATCATTAGAGGGAAAAAGCCGTACTTTGTGTGATACACGAGTGTTGAGCGATTCCTCTTTGTGTCACTACAAAAAAACCGTAGATTACCGGCGGCGTTTGCCGTCGGTAATGGCGAGGTAGCCGCCAGAAATTGAACTATCGGCGGCATTACCGGCGGCATCTCGCCGCCGGTAATTTTCTCGTCGGTAACACAATTACCGGCGGCAAAACACGCCGTCGGTAATTAACGGCGGTAAATCCCGCCGTTATATTTCCTCGGTGAACGGCAGAGATCTGCCGGCACATTACCGGCGGCAATATGTCGCCGGTAATTACCGGCAGCCATTTTGCCGTCGGTAATGTTCACCGGCCGGCAGCGGTGAATCCTGCCGGAGATCATAAAATTACCGGCGGTAAATGCCGCCGCTAATTGTCGGCGGCATTATGCCGCCGGTAATTTTTTTTATTATTTTAAAATTAATTAATTAATTAATTTTATTATTTTATTTATTTATTTATTTATTCATTTATTCATTTATTTCATAAGTTAGACGAACTTCTCAGTCAGTCACCCATCTTAGTTGTGCTCTAAGTCAAGCACGCTTAACTTTGAAGTTCCTTTCGAATGGTCACCAGTACAGAACACTCGTATTATTGATATATATAGTACATATTAATTCATTTAAAGTCTAATTCAATATACAAAATGATATATTCATAACCTTATAATATATCGAGATGATATCGATGAGATGCTGTTAATTACGGATCGAACTCGTTTTTGTCTTTATTTTTATGTCGCAAAAGTATTTATTTATTAATTTATTATTATTATTATAATTTTTTTTAATCAATCTAGTTTATACACCATAAGTATTTTATTTTGATAATTGTATTTTGAATTTATTTCCATACGTCCTTATTTTTATTAAAAACAAGGGAGATAATTTGTTATAAGATAAGTAATTTGAATTTATTCCCATTCGTCGTTATTTTGAATTTATTACTTTGTTACGAATTAATTGTAATGTTGTTTGAAAACATGAAATTAATAGTTGCTCAACATAACATAAATGTAAAAAGAAAGTGCAAGTGTAATTTTGTTCCTAAACATAGTTCAAACAAATAGTTCCAAAACATGAATTAAATAGTCCAAAACATGAAATTAATAGTTCCAAAACATAAAGTGCTGCTCAAGGTAGCTGACCCGACCGCCTCATGAACTCCTCGAATTGAGCCATACGCTGCTCGAGGGCCTCACGTTCTGCTCGAGAAGCCTCTCGTTTGGCCTCACGTGCTGCTTGTTCGGCCTGAAGACGCTCTTCCAGCGTGGAGATCCGTGTCTCATACAGCTGCTGAGACATCATAGAAGTGCTTGTGCTTTGAAAAGACCCCCTGCTAACCTGGCTCCTACCGGCGCTTCCAGTTCCGTAGAGCCGGGACCTGTCGGGCCGTACGAGCTCCAAGTAGATCTCAGGCAGCCGGTCCTCTCGCCCAGTCTCAACAGCAATGTGACGAATCTCCTCCTAATTCAGGCATAACAATTGAAAATTGTATTAAAATAAATACATTTCACTATGAATTACTAATATTTGATTAAACTTAAACGCTTACATCTAGTCTCTCATCCCTCGGTGACAGAAAAGTTCCATCCTCACGCATGTGGAGACGGAGGAAGGTGCTATAGTTCTGTGCAGCCGGGGGGAGTCCAGTCTCCAAGCTCTGTCCATGCATGCATATAAGATAAATAAGTTATTATTTGCGATATTATATATATATATATATATATATATTACTTATGAATTTATTTGATAATTACTAACCAGACTCTGCTGCGGGATACGAGTGGACTGAGACCCTCCTACGTGCCTGCTGATCCCTGTACCGGGTCCATCGGGCTCAGACATCCGGTTCGCACATGCTCGCTGGGAAACAGCCTGAACAGCCTCCTGCATCCAGTATGCCTGGAGTCCTGTCCAGAATTCGGCAGACATCCAGAGGGGTTTATCCATCTCCCGACCTTCATCGGTATTAGCCCTGAGCTTCCTCTTGTAGTCGCTCTCAAACTTCAAAAAATTATTAATTAGATTGTAAAAACAAATTTAAAATTAATTTAACTAATTAAAATTAATCATACTTCACATATTATAAATTAATTAAAATTAATCAAATTAACATTAATTAGATTCTAACAAAATAATATTAAAAAACAAATTTTAAATTAATTAATCATACTTCAAATATTATAAATTAATTAAAATTAATCTAATTAATATTAATTTTAATCTAACAAAATAATTAATAAATAAATCAAATAACGAGAACGAAAGCGTACGATAGTGGTCGGCGGCGGAGCGGTGGCGATGGCGGTGTCGGCAGCGGCGCGGCGTCGTTCAACTGAAATGTTAAAGAAATAAAACGAGATTTGAAAGTGAGAGATAATTAAAGAGAAAGAGAGAGAAATAATACCTGCAGGGTGGCTGGCCGGCGGCGGTGGACGGCGGTGGTGGCTCGGCGACGGCGGTGGTGGCTCGGCGGCGGCGGCTGGGGGCGGGGCGAGGCGGCAACTGGGGCTAGAGGCGCGACAGGGAGGGGGGGTTTGAGGGGAAGTCGATTTGTGCGTGAAAGGGGATCTGCAAATTTTTAATAGCAGAATTACCGGCGGCAAAATGGCGCCGCTAATTACCGGCGGCAATGCCGTAATCTGTATATTATATAAATTTAAAGGTAAATTAAATTATTTTATTAATAGCGGCGGCGAGCCGCCTCTAATTACCGGCGGCGACAATGCCGCCGGTAATACCGCCGCTAATTAGAGACGGCAACAATGCCGCCGGTAAACGAAAAAAATGACCCGCCTTATATTGGCGTCGTTAGGCCGCCGGTAATTACCGGCGGGAAGTTCGCCCCCGGTAATTTCGCCGGTATTCAGGCGTTTTTTTGTAGTGTGTGTTATACACGATTGTTGTGAGGGGGTGAGGTTTTCCTTTCTTATTGCTAACCTTTTTCTTGTTTCAGTGTCACAATGTCTAAGAAAGATGGACAAGAGTCACCGGCGGAGGAGCACCCTACCATAGATCCGAATACAAAGTTCATCATGGAAGCTTTGCGGTCGGAGTTTGGCAGGCTTATGCGATTTGAATTTGAGGGCATGCATGAGCGGATGGACCAATTTGAGCAAGCTCACTCCAATTCAAATCGCGGTGACTTTGGTGGTCGTAGAGGACGAGGAGGTGGTCGTGGTAATGGGGGCTGGCGCATGCCTATTCGACATGTTCACCCTCGTGAAGAGCAGGCCGAGGAGTTCGAGTATGAGGAGGATGGAGAGGGGCGTTGGCGTCGTGTTAATGGTCAGAACTATCAAGATGATAACATCAACAACATCAAGATGACCATTCCGTCTTTCCAAGGGCGGAACGATCCAGAACTTTATCTTGAGTGGGAGAAAAAGATAGAGTTGATATTTGAATGCCACAATTATTCCGAGCTCAAGAAGGTGAAGTTGGCGGCGATTGAGTTCATAGATTATGCACTGGTGTGGTGGGATCAACTGGTGACGAGTAGAAAGAGATCTGGCGAACAACCTATTCAGTCTTGGGCGGAGATGAAAGTGGTAATGAGGAAGCGTTTCTTACCTAGTCACTTCTACCGAGGGCAATTCCATAAGTTACAGAATCTGAAGCAAGGCAATCAGAGTGTGGACGAATACTACAAAGAAATGGAGATGGTCATGATTAGAGCTAACGGGGTGGAGGACAGAGAAGCAACCATAGCTAGATTCTTGGCTGGACTCAATTGGGATATTCGTGACAAAGTGGAGTTACAACATTACGTTGAGCTAGAGGAGATGGTCCACATGGCGATGAAAATTGAGACTCAACTCAAGAGGAGGGGCAGCTATGGCGGCAGTCAACGGAGCACCTTCAGCGCTGGCAATCAGCAGTGGAGTTCGTTTAGCTCTGGGGGAAATCAGCGCAGCAATGGCAGCGCTGGCAGCAACCAGCGCAACACTTTCAGCTCTGGCAGCGCGCAGCGACAGAGCCAGAGTACGCCCAGCGCTGGCGGCAGCCAGAGTCAGCGACAGAGCTCTTTCAACTCTGGCGGTCAGAGCACGTTCAGCTCTGCCATCAACCCCAGACAGAGCCAGAACAGCGGAGGCCAGAACAGCGGAGGCCCGAAGGCTACCATTCCAAGCTTTGCCGTCGTGTCTGAGGGAAGGCACCGTGATAAGAAATGTTTCCGGTGTTAAGGATTCGGCCACATCATGAGTGAGTGTCCGAATCGGCGAATCATGATTCTCCAAGACAATGGTGAAGTCATTATCGATGGGGAAGAAACAGATCCAGACATGCCTGAATTAGAAGAACCTGACGAGGAAGAGCTGGTAGACATGGATGCACTCACGGGACACTTCTTAGTAGCCCAGCGAGCTTTGAGCGTGCAACCGCAACCGGATGAGCTAGAGCAACGGGAGAACCTCTTTCACACGAGGTGTCTTATCCGTGACAAGCTCTGCAGCGTGATCATAGATGGAGGGAGTTGCACGAATGTGGCGAGTAAACACATGGTGGAAAAATTTTGGACTGACCGCGGTGAAGCATCCAAAACCATATCGCTTACAATGGCTGAGTGACGCTGGCAACGTCAGGGTTACAAGGCATGTCCGCGTGCCTATTCGCCTTGGCAGGTATGAGGACGAAGTTTTGTGTGATGTTATTCCAATGCAGGCGTGCCATATTTTGTTGGGTCGTCCATGGCAGTTTGATAGGCGAGTGACCCATGATGGCTTCTCAAACAAGTATTCATTCGAGTTTCAGCATAAGAAGATGTCCCTTGTTCCTCTCAGCCCTAAACTACTGTACGAGGATCAAGTGATATTACTCAAGAAGGCGGCAACGGTCAAACACAAAGAGCAGCCGGTGGAGGCAAAGGCGATGGGAGTGACACACAAATCATTCCTTGCTAGACCGTGTGATATCAAGTTGTGCATAAAGGAGAAAAGACCGATGGTGCTGCTGCGGTTCCGAGAGAACCTTGTTATTACTAATGATCTCCTGTCTCTACCCCCTTCTATTCAATCGGTTTTGCAGGAATTCGATAATGTCTTTCCCGATGACACACCGCATGGTTTACCACCACTTCGAGGGATCAAACATCAAATTGACTTCATGCCCGGAGCTACGCTACCGAACTGACCAACTTACCGTACCAACTCGGAGGAGACAAAGGAGATGGAAAGGCAAATCGGCGAGCTCTTAGCTAAGGGGCACGTGAGGGAGAGCTTGAGCCCTTGTGCGGTACCTGTACTTTTTGTACCCAAGAAGGACTCAACCATGAGGATGTGCTACGATTGCCGAGCCATTAATAACATCACGGTAAAGTATCGCCATCCTATCCCTCGTTTGGATGATATGCTTGATGAGTTGCATGGTGCTTGTATGTTCTCTAAAATTGATTTGCGTAGTGGGTATCATCAAATAAGGATTAAGGAAGGTGATGAATGGAAGACTGCGTTTAAAATAAAACTTGGTTTGTACGAGTGGTTAGTTATGCCCTTTGTCTTGACTAATGCTCCTAGTACGTTTATGCGTCTTATGAATCATGTTTTACGTACTTTTATTGGCAGATTTGTCGTAGTCTATTTTGATGATATTCTTATTTATAGCAAGCATCATGATGAACATGTCGAGCACTTGAGGTCTGTTATGGACGTACTTCTCAAAAAGAAGCTGTTTGCTAATCTTAAGAAGTGCACGTTCTGTACGGATAGGGTTGTGTTTCTTGGTTTAGTTGTTAGCGTGCAGGGTGTCCAGGTTGATGAAGAGAAGATCCGCGCTATTCAGGAGTGGCCGACACCCAAGAGCCTTGGTGAGGTACGAAGCTTTCACGGACTTGCAAGCTTCTACAGACAGTTCGTACCTCACTTTAGCAGCGTGGCAGCGCCGCTCACTGAGGTGATCAAGAAGAACGTGGAGTTCAAGTGGGGCGAAGCACAAGAGGAGGCCTTTGCGCTGCTGAAGTACAAGCTAACTCACGCCCCGGTACTATCTCTTCCTAACTTCTCAAAAACTTTTGAAATTGAATGTGATGCTTCTGGTGTTGGGATTGGTGCAGTGTTGATGCAAGAGCGATGACCCATCGCCTATTTCAGCGAGAAGTTAAGCGGAGCAATGTTGAATTATCCCACGTACGATAAGGAGTTGTATGCCTTAGTGCGAGCATTACAGACGTTGCAGCACTATTTGTGGCCCAACAAGTTCGTTATTCACACCGATCATGAGTCGTTGAAGCACTTGAAGGGGCAGCACAAGCTGAACAAGCGACATGCACGGTGGATGGAGTTCATTGAGACGTTTCCATACGTCATCAAGTACAAGCAAAGTAAGGAGAATATGGTAGCCGATGCCCTTTCTCGCAGGTATGCTTTGATCTCTACTCTCAATGCTAAGTTGCTTAGGTTTAAGTGCATCAAGAGCGTCTATGAGCATGATGAGGATTTTGGTGAGATTTATAGAGCTTGTGTGCGATCTGCTAGTGGCGAATACTTTCGACATGATGACTATCTTTTTAGGAAGAATAAGTTATGTGTTCCTAAGTGTTCTCTACGTAATTTGTTGTTGCTTGAGTCTCATGGTGGGGGGTTAATGGGGCACTTTGGTATTGCTAAGACCATGGTGGGGGGTTAATGGGGCACTTTTGGCCTCACATGAAACGCAATGTGGAACGCATATGTGGTCGATGCATTACTTGTAAGCAAGCAAAGTCTAGAGTCAATTCCCATGGTTTGTACACGCCTCTGCCTATGCTCATACACCTTGGATAGATCTCTCCATGGACTTCGTATTAGGTCTGCCTAGGACTAAGCATGGTCGAGATTCTATTTTTGTGGTTGTAGATCGTTTCTCTAAGATGGCACACTTCATCCCATGTCATAAAACTGATGATGCCTCGCATGTAGCTAACTTGTTCTTTAGAGAAGTTGTTAGGTTGCATGGCATGCCTAGGACCATTGTTTCTGATAGGGATGCAAAGTTCTTGAGCTATTTTTGGAAGACCTTGTGGTGTAAGTTAGGCACAAAACTGTTGTTTTCTACTACTTGTCATCCACAAACTGATGGTCAAACCGAGGTAGTAAATAGGATTTTGTCTACATTGCTTAGAGCCATCATCAAAAAGAACATTAAGTCTTGGGAAGAGTGTCTCCCTCATGTCGAGTTTGCTTACAACCTTTCTGTTCACTCTGCCACTAAGTATTCTCCTTTTGAAATTGTGTATGGTTTTAACCCTTTGACACCTCTGGACTTGGCTCCTTTACCCGAGAGCGAGCAAGCTAATATGGATGGTCAGCGCAGAGCTGAGTTCGTGAGGCAGGTACATGAGAGGGCCAGAGCTAACATTGAGCGCTGCACACAGCAGTATGCAGAGCAGGCTAACCAGGGTCGTCGCAAGGTGGTGTTCGAGCCCGATGATTGGGGTTTGGCTTCACATGCGTAAGGAACGATTTCCAGAGCAGCGGCGTTCCAAGTTGCTTCCTCGGGGAGATGGACCATTTCAAGTGTTGGCACGGATTAATGATAATGCCTACAAACTCGACTTATCAGGTGAGTATAATGTGAGTGCTACCTTTAATGTGACTGATTTAAGTCCTTTTGTTGTAGGGACTCCTTTGGGAGTTGTACATTGTACTTGATATGATATCTAAGCAATGACCACATTTTAACCTTGAAAATTAAATTCTCGAAATTGACATACTCACTCGGACCATGCCGCTTTCAATTTAATTTTCTTGGTTATCTTATTTAATTCCATTCTCCAAAGTACTTGTGAAAATTACACAAGTAAGCCACGTGGGGTGGACGTTTACTGCATAACTCCCACTACTTTAATGGTTTAAATATTTTTTATAGAAACCTCTTCTGACAAACTTATGAGAAACAAATATGAAGTAAGCCACATGGGGTGGACGTTTACTCACATTGCTAATCACTTTGTCTAGAGACCGCATGTGGAGGTCTAGAAATAATTTTAATTGTTTAAAATTATTAAAAACTGCTTAGTCTTTTTAATTTCAAAAGGTTTGTTCATGCTCAAGCACATAATCCTAAACATGCTCTTCTAGAACGCAACATGTAAAACATGCTCGCATAATTCTAAAACATGCTTAAGAAAATGATAAACCTACTATCATGCTTATCTAAGCGCAGTTAATAAAGCATATTAACAAGCAGAGACGAACAAAAGCACGTAAAGAGCATAAGGGATCAACACCACGACATGCAAAGAACAGAAATAAAGAATTAAAATTCTTCGTGACCCATTCGTGGAATCCCAACATCTAATCTATTAAAATAAAAACAGAAAAGAAAGTCCAAAAACAAAACTTTTGGCCCGAAAAACTTCATCTAGCCCGTCTTTGGAAAAACTAGGGTTTGGGCCCCCTAGGGTTTGGAAAACTCGGCCACCTAGAGTTTGGAAACTGTCACAGCCCACTATCCCAATGACGGGTTAACCGGGGTTATGACTTGGGGTGAACAATAAGAAATGGAAATGGACAATTACTTAACATTAAAATATATGGAAATGTCACTCATAGATAAAATGGTAGGATCATATATGATTATTTGGATACACATAATTGAGAACTGATTAAGGTGGTTACCCAATAACACGTATCACAACTTCATATCATAGAGCTATCCTAATCAAAGTGTTTTGCAGCGGAAAACGTGTGAGATATACATATGAAGATGTATACTCAAGGTTACATTTCTTGAAATGTCAAAGGAACACCCGCTCAACATCATTCCATTCCATCAACTGCTCAACCTGCACATTTAGAAATACATGCAGGGCTGAGTATAAAAATACTCAGTGGGCATAGCCGAAAATACAACATGCATACATATATAAATTGAACTGCCATAACAGTAACACACAGGGGTTTTCTTGAAAGACCTGCGCTTACTAAAACATTTCTTTCATTTTCATAAAGTCGATCGGCCGATCATTTTCCTTCATATGATCCATATCTGTTCCTTTCTGTCACGCGCCGGGAAGGAGGCCTCCTTACCACGGACGCCAAGACCGGTCGCAAGCGACTCGCGGTCTCCATGAGTGTACACGTTAACCCTAGCTAGCGACCTTTGTCTAGCATAGGATCCCAATTGGATTTCCTTTAAAGTTGGCGAACCAACACAGATAGGATACATATAAAAACATAAACATTTTTGGCAGTCAATCATTTCATTTCATAAACATTTCATTTTCATTTCATAAGAGTCATTTATCATTTGGGCATAATAATAAACTGAAATTAACAGTTAAAATCATCTCATGCATATATTCGTATAAGAGGCCTACGACACGCAGGGGATCTCTATATACGTATAGTAAAAGTAATGCCCACCTGGATAGGCAAAGCCTGAAGATCATAATCACATAACCTGTCTTGGGAAAGCAGTGCTAATCCCCTTGGTCCACAAAGCCTACAAGAAATTCTATTCTTAATAGGTCTCCTTGAATCTAATCTTAAGTCATGGTGTAGTGCTTAACATTCTATGATTCACTTAGCCGGGTTTTTAATGAATAAATAATTAAAAACATTTCTCTTGAGTTAAGAACACCAACAATATTCTTACTCATCTTTCTTTAATAATTGGAATTATAAATAAAACCAATTGAATCATAAATACTTTTTATTTCATGATGCAAATGAAATGTCATGTCATGCTTAGCATATGATAAGTAATTACTTAAAATATGCACTTAATAATAATTTAATATTATTATAAAAATTATCCTTTAAATAAATTAATCAAACTAATAATAGTTCAATTAATTAAAAATAAGAAAGCCCAATTTAATTAATTGAAGGCAATCCAAAGTCTTTAAAAATAATTAATCAAACTAATTAATAGTCTAATTAAATAAAATAGGGAAGCCATTTAAATAGATGAAATAGAGCTCATGCTTAAATAAATAATAGCCCATATAAATTTAAAAGATGAGGCCCAACTCAATAAAATATGAATGGCCCAGACTGAATAAAATAAATCGGGCCCAGCTAAATAAAATTAAAAATCGGCCCAAGTTTTTTTTTAAAAAATCGCAGCCCAAATCTATTTAAAAATCGAAGCCCATCATTCATAACAATCGGCCCAAATACTCGGCCCAAATACTCGGCCCAAATCCCTCAAGCCCAAACCTAACCCAACACACTTTTCTCCCTTATTTCTCCCCTCTCACAAACACACGCACACACTCACACATCTCTCAATCGGCGCCCTCTCTCCCTCGGAAATTCCGCCACCGCGAACGCTCCTCCTCCGGCGAGAAACCGACGACCGGTCCTCTCCCTCTACCTACACAAACACACGCACCCAGCGGCTGCGCCGCCCAGCCCTCTCTCCTTCACGCAGCAGGCGCAACCGCCGCGGAGCGCTGCTGTCTCCGGCGTCCTCGCAGCAGATCCGCCGTCGCCTCCCTCGGTTTCTCTCTCGGCGACAACAGCCGAGCCACCGTCGCCGCTGCGCCTGGTTCATCTTCTCCAGCCGAAGGCTGGAGCCACCACGACCGGTGCCGCTTCCGTCGACTCACCACATCATCTTCCTCTCTCCTTTGCCTCGGTTTCCTCTCTCTCGACTGCTCAAAAGTCTCGACGCAGCGGAAGCTCGCCAGGGAGCAGCAGCGACAAGCCGCTAATCACCCCGCTGCTACTCCATCGTGCCCGGCGACAAACGTCGCTCCGGCCACTTCTCCCTCACCCCCGACTGATCGGCTCTCTCAATAGATCGGAAAACCCATCGCCGTCGCCAATCCCCTCTCTCTTCTCCGTCCGTGGTCGAGCAGCAGCGGCACTACCGCCGTGCCCTTCCTCTCCTACCCTTGGCCGGATGGCCGGCAGCGAGCTCGCCGCCATCCCGACGCCGCTCGACTCGGCCCACCACACATACGATACCAACAACAAAAGGGAAAAACATAGTTCTACTTCTTCTCTTTATTCTATTTTTTTTAAATAAACATGCTTCATATATGTATATACAAAAACAGGTTGTTTGCATATGTATTTTGTAATGAAATTGTCATTTGTTCATTCAAATATTTGCATATGTATATATAAAAGTATACACAATATATACACTGAATGTATGAGTATTTTGCAACTAGAAGAAACTTGACAGTCAAATGGTGTAAGGGAAATAATGGAAAAGAATGGACCTTTGGAATTATAAATTGAGGCGTGCGGCTGTTGTCATATGCTTCCTGTTGTTCTTGGCTAAACTTGAACTCTGAATGAGTATATGTTGAGATAAACTTGAACTCTGAATGAGTATATGTTGAGGTTGGTGACTTGTGAATTATTGGCGTAGGAGAAGAGTGGAAACATGACTACAATATTTGCTTTCCATCATGGTTTAAAGCTGGAAAGAGAGTAAGTACAGGGTGGGAGTAGGTGGTGGATGGGAATTTAGCTAATTTTTAGTGTTGTAAAGTGGAGATAGGTGGTGGATGGGTGGAAGACAAAAGTAACGTGTGAGTGGAAATAGGTGGGAGTAGTGGGAGGAATAAAATAATAAAATAAAAAGTCTTCCCGGTTGTACTATGAAAACTGTAATAATTCTTCAGTGTTTGCTTAAATAAAAGCTCGTGAAAATGCTTTGAATGCTAAATTAAATAAATATGCAATGCATATAAATTTAATAACTAAATTTACAAATGTTTTTGTAAATCATTTTTGTTGGAATTAAAATAAATTCTTTTTCTCAATCCGGCGTGAATCATCTTAAATCTTAAGTTCAAAATAAATTCTAAATTTAACTCAGGGAAACGGGGTATTACAGAAACCCTAGGCGCCGCCGCCTCCCTTGGCAGCCGCCCCCCGGCGTGCAGCAGCAGCCCGGCACTGCAACAGCCCGGCGCGCAGAGCGGCCCGGCGCTGGCAGTACCCGCCTGGGTCGACCTCCTCGGCGTGTCCAGCAGCAGCAGCAGCAGCGGCCCTCGGCGCCTCCAGCATGCTCCAGCGCACAGCACCAGCAGCACTCGTCGGCGCCTCCAGCAGCAGCCGGTCTCGGCGGTCTCGGCGCACAGACAGCAGCTCGGCAGCAGCGGCCGCACGACGCCCACCGGGCGCGCAGCCCTGGGCGTGCACCGCCCCTGCTCGCCCCCGTCCAGCCTCGCCCCGCCTCGCCACCAGCCCACAGCATCGATAGCAGCAGCGGCCGCGCGGCGCCTGACTGGGCACGCTGCGCATGGCGTGCTAGCACCCGCGCGCGCGCAGCCCCTAACTGCTCGGTCCCGTACGCAGCCCACATGTCTCCTCCTTACATCGTTCATCCGTCGTTGATTCGTCGTCGTTCTTGTCTCGTTCCTCAGTTTTACAGATTACAAAGGAAAAACAAATACAATTTGAAAAACCTAATCTAACCACGGATTTTCTCGCGGTGAAAAATGATTACAACGTCAAACGACGTATTTCACGAATCAACAGACCACGAAGAACAACAGCAGTAAAAACAACGCACATTATTAATCGTACATAAATTAATAATAGAGCCAAGAAAATAATCATGGGCTCTGATACCAATTGAAGGAATATTAAATTGAATTAACGTTCCGCTTTGCCCGATGATCGTTTCTTGGTTATTATTAATTTATCATACAACGATTAATCTTAAACATGCTCCTATGAATTTAACAGCTGCACATAAGTGTTAGGAATACTTACTTGTGAAGCGGATACAGAGATCGTTGATGATCATGTCGAAATACTCCAGTTCTGATCTTCTCGACTGTATCCCGCTCAGCTTTCACCGTTGGATGGACAACGAGCTATGAAAGTCCCAAGCTAGAAATCTCCCTACAGTTTCCTGCGCCTCCTGAGCTCTCAAAAACCCTAATAATTATCAGTGTGGGTAAGTCAATATTTTATAATAAAACACAGAGAGCGGGGCGCCAGTTTTAGGGTATGGGCGATTTCTAGCCCTTCTTGGGCTAGGAGACATTGGGCCAGTCCAGGGACCAGATACAAGGAATAAAGATGGGCCTCAAATAAATTAATTTATCTATGGTCAGCCCAGACCATAATTAATTTATAAATATCAGTTCATTCCACTAGAGAACCGATATTGACTTACCCCTTTATTGCCGGTGTTGAGTCGGGGCTTGTATTTAGACTTATTAAATCCTCGTATTTAAAATATCTGACATCCATCAATTAATTAGAGCTCTGACAGCCTTAATTAATTAATCTCTTTTGTAATCCTTAAGCAGTACCACTCAAACCTTATTATTGCGCCTGAACTTAATCAACCTGCAGGGTTTAACGCAATAAACATTATTGAGCTCCTTAAGGGGATGTCATTAACCTCTATCGGATACGAGTACTAATACAGATAATCAAATATCATATATTAACCGCTATCACCCAAGATACAGAGTACTCAAGTTACTATATAACTCTCGCTCATAGTAAATCAAAGTGATAAACGAATCAACATATATATCTGAAATCTTATTAGTATTAAGATCATATAAGTTACCGAGACCTTGATTCTTCACTTAAGTCAGATAGAAGAATACATCTCACTATGGTCCTATCAATACATTATGACGTACCAGTATAGATAAGTAGTCAAGACAAACTACTTCCATCTATACCGCAGCCTAAAGTAATAACTTGTCCTAGAGTTATGTCGGCTGTGATTATATTACTCCCTCCGTCCCACTAGACTTAGCACTTTTGAGTTGGGCACGGAGATTAAGAATAAAGGGTTAAGAGTGTAAAGTAGGTAGGGTCCACTTATTTTATGTGAGTAGAGAAAGTAGGGACCACATACTATTTTAGGAAAGTGCCAATTCTAGTGGGACAAACAAAAAAGGCAAGTGTGCCAAGTCTAGTGGGACGGAGGGAGTATATCTCTTAAGGTTATTCCAATTATACGGTCTTCTGTGATCTACAACACACCATATAATCTACTTATATAGAGATAAAGAACATACATATGCAATCATGAACACAATCAGATAGGAGATAAAACAGTGAACACAGGAATCATTGTATACAAGCATAAAATGTTCTTGCTTTCAGTATACAAATCCAACACTTTGCAGGTGCATTCTAGATCGAGATCTAGTTAAGGAAAGAAATCGGCGTGATTCGCACAAAATACATTGGTAGATGTGCGCTAATATGAACCATATGAGCAGATATACGATTTTACGGTTTCCTACTATGGTTTAGATTAGAATTTGACTATGCTTGCATGATTGATCCTTTTTTCCCATGATCTTCGAATGTTAATGGTTGCGCAATTACATGATAGCACACAAGGACATATGCATCTGCTAATTCCTTAAAACAGAACCTTCGATCTAAGTAGTATTTTTTCTCGTCAACGTGGTATATAGGCTGGATAACCTTCCTCGTGCCAACGGGTCATTTATGATCTAGGTCTGGAATGATAACAATGCCACGTACTCACGAATAAGTGTTTAGATTTGGAAAATAAAGATCTAGGCCGAATTATCCTGATTATTGCTAGTCATATGTGCAATTTGTATGATTTTACCCTATTTTCCCCTGTTACGCCTGCGGAAGTTTGTCATATGTTATAATTACTCATCTCCGTTTCTTCTAAAGGAGATTTCCCTGATGAATTGACTCGATTTTACAGGAGAACGAACGTAATAGCATCGCGAGAAACCTCTATGAGGACTTTAGGAAAGAAGCCAACAACCCTGATTTGACGGGAGCAAGGGAAAAAACTCGTGTTGTCGAGTCAACACCTTTGCAGACGACACATCCCACTTTGTTGCAGGTTAACTCTGGCCTGCCGTTAGCTGGATCCCACCAATCAGGGCAAGGCCTTATCAATGTTACTATGCCAGAGCAATTGCTATCTTTCTTCAACTATACTAATCTAAAGAAAATGTTGGGAATTCCATATGATCCGACCAACCCGGGATTCGCACAGATACCAGGTCTGCAGTTATCAGGGGCAGGAAATCCACGAGTTACATCGCAGCCTACAGGGGAAAAGGACAACATGACCAGATCTGGCCATGCAGAACGATTCAGGCGAACGGGACCTTTGTTCCCAGGAGACATGGATAATATTGAAGAAGAATATGATACTTCTAGTGGCACTTTCTCTCCTCTGGACCGGCAGACCCAGGAGACAGCTCTGGAGGATCCAGAGCTACTAAAAGCAAAAGTCTAGCGTATGCAGAGGCACATTCAGGAGTTGGAGATGGCGATGAAGGGTAAGGGGCAGCAAAACAACGTTGGGGAGCATATAAATCAAAGAGGTCAGAATAAAATAGACATTCCCTAAAAGAGGTGTCTCGCCTATGGTGAATCCCGACCAGAGGCCGAAGAACAGGCAGTCAGAGCAGAGGAAGAATGGGTTCACTCCTCATATCCAGAGCAGAGTCGGATGAACTTTTCTCGGCCTTATTACGAGAATCACCTACGAAACAAGAAGCCAGCCAGGGAAAGAGCTCACCTCCCCCAAATACAGGCCAGCCCATTCTCAGAGGAGATCCTGGCTGACATTCTGCCTAATCACCATAAGCCGATCAACATGGAGTATGACGGGTCTGAGGACCCCGAAGTGCATATGACAAGATTTGAGACCGTGGTAATGCTTCACCAATATTCAGAAGGTATTAAGTGTCGCATTTTCTCTACCACCCTCACGGGTCTAGCTCAACAATGGTGAGCGCAATCGACCAAAGAAGATAGATTCCAGAGCAGAGCCAGTAGAGGCCCATACTTACGACAGGTCACATAGGACCTCCTTTCGAGGATTGCCTTCGAGGTTCTCTCACAGGGCCAGAGAAGCCCAAACACCACAACAAATAGTGAACAATGTGAATCAATTCACTAACTTTACGCCTCTAAACACTCCTCAGGAAAAAAATTTCAATTTGATCAAAGATGAAGCATGGTTTCATCCACCACCAGGATTTGAAAGAGGGCGCCCCGGGCCCAATAATTTACTATGTCTCTACCACAACGCATATGGACACCCCACACAATATTGTCACAATCTGAAAAGGCTAATCGAAATCCTTATCAGGCAAGGTCGATTAGATCGATTTGTGAAGCAATCTCCACCAGTTCATCATCAAGATAGAGAAGACAATTTCCCAGAGGGGCAGCAACATGGGAATGACAAGGAGTACAGAGCTAGCAATGTTTCTCCTGAAGAACGAGGAGTGGTGCACATGATCATAGGGGAAGAAAATGGTCCAACGTCAAATAGAGCAAAAAAACATGCTATCCGAGCTGCCAGGGCTGGCTTGTATCCATCTCATGTGATGACGATACAAAACATTCCTAAAGAACCAGAAATCTCTTTCGGAGTAGCCGACCTGAGGAATATCGTCCATCCGCACAGCGATGCTCTAGTATTCTCAGCAGAGGTGGTAAATTGCATAGTTCACCGGATCTTTGTTGATACGGGCAGTGCGCTCAATATAATTTACAAGGACTGTTTGACAGCCATGGCTTTGAACGCGGCCATTACTCCGATTGGATCTATAGAACTGCCCATGACGTGGGGACAAGTGGGAGCTTCTAGAACTCGTATATTGCATTTTTTGGTAGTGGATTTGCCCAAGCCAAGTTACAACATCATCGTGGGTCGCCCTGCTCTAGACGCTTTCCAGGCTGTGATTTCGATGTATTACCTCAAAATGAAATTCCCTCTGGAAGAAGGATGTGTGGGAGAAGTCTGTGGAAACCAGATCATGTCCAAAGAATGCCATGTCCGTAGCCTCACAGCGCAGACTACACGAAAACGACCCAGAGCAAAGGAAGGACAAACAGAGACAATATATTCCAGAGCTGGCTTTTCAGCCAGAGCTGTCTCTCCATCCGGAGCTGGCTTTTCAGCCAGAGCTGTCTCTCCATCCGGAGCTGGCTTTTCAGCCAGAGCTGTCTCTCCATCCGGAGCTGGCTTTTCAGCCAGAGCTGTCTCTCCATCCAGAGCTGGCTTTTCAGCCAGAGCTATCTCACCATCTAGAGCTAGTTTCTCAGCCAGAGTTGTCTCTCCGGTCAGAGCTGTTTCTCCTACAAGAGCTATATCTCTCAGCCATGTGGTTAACTCTGGAGGGAAATAAGTGAGTGAGGGAGCTAACCCAGACAAGCAGCCCATGATAGCAACTAATGATCATTGTATTCTAGTAGAGCTTTTCCTTGGAAGAGTTGGTTTCACCACGAGAATGGGCACGGACATGGAGCCCATCATAGAATAACAGGTCACAGAATGTTCACGACGAAATGCTGATGTCTTTGCCTTCTTCACGGCAGATCTAAAAGAAACCGATCAAACTCTGGCAGAGCATAGACTAAATGTGGACCCCACCATAAAACCAGTGATACAAAAGATACGGCACTTCGGGCCTGAGAAAGATGCAGCTATTCGAAAACAAATCCAAGCCCTCTTAAAGGCAGGGCACATTGTAGAAGTGCAGTATCCGATTTGGTTATCTAACGCCGTAATGGTCGAAAAGAAAGAGAAAACTTGCCGCATGTGTGTAGATTACAGAGATCTGAACGCGGCGTGCCCAAACGATTGTTACCCTCTGCCGAGAATTGATCAACTAGTAGACTCTACTGCTGGATGTGAGTTATTGTCTATGATGGATGCCTATCAGGGCTATCATCAGATCAGTATGCACCCGGAGGATATCGCGAAAATAGCCTTCGCCGTATGCACTGGAGTATTTGGGTGGGCTAGGATGCCATTTGGTCTTAAGAATGCGGGAGCTACTTATCAACATATGATGGATAATATATTTGCTAAACAGATCGGGAAAACCATGTCAGTTCATGTCGATGACATGATGGTCCAGAGCAGAGAAGCCACCTCACACCCTCAAGATCTGGATGAAGTCTTCACAGTGATTCGTCGGAATAAATTAATGTTGAACCCGAGCAAATGCACATTCGGAGTCAAAACATGAAAGTTTTTAGGAAACCAAGTCACACCTCAAGGGATTGAGGTCAACAAAGATAAGACGAAGGCCATCATGGACATGACACCTCCACGGAGCGTCAAAGAGGTCCAGACTTTGAATAGAAGAATCACAGCATTGGGACGTTTAATCTCTCGATCGGCAGACCGAAGCCTTCCAGTTTTTTAGGTATTAAGAAAGGGATCCAAATTTACGTGGACACCCGAGTGTCAGAGTGCATTTGAGAAATTAAAAACATACTTGTCAGAGATGCCAGTGCTGACGAAACCAGTGGCAGGGGAGGATTTATATCTATACATAGCGGTAGGCACAGAGTCATTAAGCTCAGTGCTTCTCACAGAAGAGAAGGGGCAACAACAGCCGATTTATTTCATCAGTAAATTTATACAAGGGCCAGAGCTCAATTACTCTGAAGTCGAGAAGGCAACTGGCAGTAGTGATCACAGCCCGAAAACTCCGACCTTATTTCCTCGCTCACAGAGTAATCGTGCGAACATCTTTACCCTTTAAACAAATCTTGGGAAGAGCGGACCTTTTGGGGAGAATGGTCAAGTGGGTGGTCGAGCTAAGTGAATATGAGGTGGATTTTGAGCCCCGGACAGCCATCAAAGCACAGGCCTTAGCTGACTTTCTTCAAGAAACCACCAGAGCAGAGGAAAAGTTGCCTTAGGTGGCACACGTAGATGGCTCAGTGACAAAGGAGGGATGCGGGGTAGGAATCCATATATTCTCCCCCTTACAAGACGACCTACAATTCGCCATCAAGTACGAACAACGATTGTCTAATAACGAGGCAGAGTATGAGGCAGTGGTCAGAGCCTTGCTTTTTCTGGCAGAGCTGGGAGCTGAACAAGTAATTATAAAGTCTGATTCACAATTGGTGGTACAACAATTATTAGGCGAATATGACACAAGGGAGGACAGAATGGTTGCTTACCATGGCAGAGCCAGAGAACTTATGTCGAATTTCCATAAATGCCAGCTGGAACAAATCCTCAGAGCACAAAATAACAGAGCTGACTGCTCGGATGGCCAGCGCAGTAGAGCAGGGCTGGAGCGATAAAGTAACACTTTTGTACGAACCATGTCAGAGCGAAAAATCACAGGTGTTCACTCTGGAAACACGAGAAGATTGGCGAACACCCATCATTCATTTTCTCAAGACAGGGAGCGGCTCAATAAAGAAATCTCCCAACGCTGCCTATACCAACGATATTGCCTACTCAATAATCAACTATACAAAAGGTCTTTCACTCATCCATTGCTAAAGTGTCTTTCGCCAGAGGAAGCGCAACAGGCTCTGGAAGAAATACACCAGGGCTGCTGTGGGAATCACGCCAGATATAGAGATCTCGTGAGAAAAATTGACAGAGCTGGATTTTATTGGCCAGAGATGGGAGAGCAAGCAAAGGATTACGTCAAAAGGTGCTCAACTTGCCAAAAAATCGCGCCAAAGATCAATGTCCCAGGTGAGACTATGGGAGTAATGTATGTCGTATGTCCCTTTGACAAGTGGGGAATAGACATAGTGGGAAATCTACCGGTCGCACCTGGAGGAAAATGTTTCCTCATCGTGGCTGTAGACTATTTCTCCAAATGGGTAGAGGCAGAGGCCATAGCCAAATGACTTAATTGTTCGTATTTTAGGGGTTTGCATGTGTTTATTTTGAGATAAATATCCTGGAAATTGGTGCATTTATGGGTTTATTTTATGCTTTGCGGGAGATTCTGATTTTATAGATGGAAGAGTGTGATGTTGGAGATTTTGGGTTAGAATTACGTACTTAGGCGCAAAATGGTGTTCAGAGCTAAAAGTCCGTGCCAGAGCAGAGCTGAGAAGCTGTGCCAGAGCAGAGCTGAGAAGCTGCGCCAGAACAGAGCTGACTTCCATAGTCAGAGCTGACCATCTCCAGAGCAGAAC